>NW_006159776.1:16461-38022 GCF_000334495.1 Tupaia belangeri chinensis | reverse complement strand
TGTCTGAGATTCTATTTTCTGTATGATCTAGTCTGTTTTTAATACTTTCAAGGGAGATTTTGACTTCCTGTATTATAGCCTTCATCTCTAACAGTTTCGTTTGATTATTTTTTAAAGTGCATAATTCCTCTTTTAGATCTTGCAAGAATTTCCTCACCTCCCGGAACTTGTCAGCTTCTCTCTCCTTTCTCTTTTGCAGTGTATTGTCTCTCTTCTCTTCTATCTCTGTTAGCTTCAACATTATGAATGTTCTAAATTCCCTATCAGACATTTCCATGTTTTCACCGAACTGCTTGTGGATGAAATAGAGTTACTCTTTTCCCTTGAAGGAGAGGTATTTTCTTGTTTTCCCTTATTTCTTGTGGTCCTGTGGTGATTTCTTGTCATCTGATGGATAGTGTGTTTCTTTCCAATTCTTGAAGTTCAGTCTGAATGTTCAGGAGCAAGCAGACAGAGGTGGTCTGGAATCTCTTTGCTGTTTTGTTGTGATGCTGGTGCAGCAGATTCAGTAGATAGTGAGGAATATGTTAACACTAATAGTATTTTAATGTTTAGCTACAGTGCCCTTAGAACCATCTAGAAAAACATTGAATGGATATTGAAGAGTGGAGAGAAAAGAAAAAAGAAAAAGAGAGAGAGAGAAATAACGACAAAGAAAGAGAAAAAAAGACAAAAAAAACCCCCAAAATTGTAATTATTGTTTTTCTTTAAAAAAAAAAATAGATTTAAAAACCCAAAAAATAGAAAACTGCGCAGCACGCTAGCACGAAATGACTAGTTAACAGGATCCATGAGGAATCCTCTTCTGAAGGCCTCAACTCTCCTGCCTGGGTGGAAGGACCAGAGGGGATTATTAACAAAACAAAAGCTGGAGCTGGGAGCAAGAGAAAAACTTTACCTTAAAAAAAATAAAACGTAAAAAGGAAAAATTACAAAAAAATGAGAGGACAGAAGCAGAGAGAGACAAAGACAGAGGCACAGAGACAGATAGAAGGCCAGAGGGGCTCCCTACCACGCTAGCTTTGTTTGCTGGAGGCTGAATTATTGGTAGAAGCTCTTCATTTTTCTTGTCCCCTGCAATGACTAGTTAGCAGGAGCCATGAGGAATCCTCGAAGGCCTCAACTCTCCTGCCACACTAACTTTGTTTGCTGGAGGCTCAATTATCGAGGGAGCAAGAGAAAAACTTTACCTTAAAAAAAATAAAACGTAAAAAGGAAAAATTACAAAAAAATGAGAGGACAGAAGCAGAGAGAGACAAAGACAGAGGCACAGAGACAGATAGAAGGCCAGAGGGGCTCCCTACCACGCTAGCTTTGTTTGCTGGAGGCTGAATTATTGGTAGAAGCTCTTCATTTTTCTTGTCCCCTGCAATGACTAGTTAGCAGGAGCCATGAGGAATCCTCTTCTGAAGGCCTCAACTCTCCTGCCACGCTAGCTTTGTTTGCTGGAGGCTAAATTATCGGTAGAAACTCTTCATTTTTCCTGTCCCCTGCCCATTCATTTATTTTAATTTGACCAAAGCAAGAAAGAGGGCAAGTGAGAAAGCAAGACCCCAGGTCTTGGGACCTGAACTGCAGTTGGCCATGTTGGAGTTTCCAGTGCCTTAATCACCCTACCACCTGTTGGTCTCTCTATTAGATGTCTTTTTTAATAGGTATTTATTTTTTAATTATTCATTTTATTTTATTTATTCATTCATTTATTTTTAATTTGACCAGAGAGACAGAGAGAAAAAGTGAGAAAGCAAGCCACCAGGTCTGGGACTCAAACCGTGGTTGGACATGTAGGAGTGTCCAGTGCCTTAACCACTATGCCACCTACTGGTCTCACTCCATTAGACTTTAATACCAAAAATTTACATTATAACTCATCCTTTCTATAACAAATGTACTGTTTCAGGCTGATAATTTCTTTTTAACCCTCTTATATATTTCTTTCATTGTACTCTAACTACAAGAAGTTATACTCTTCAGGCACCTGTCACTTAATGCCAAAGAGTAATAGCTGACAATGACAAGGGAGACTGGGCACTTTTCTATGCACTTCATATGCATTGAGTCTTTATTAAAATTTTCAAGACCTATGCTACTATTATTTTTATTTTACAGATTAGAAATTGAGGAACAAAAGGTTTTTCCTTGTCCAAGAGAAGATAGGCTGTGAGTGGTGGGATCTGGGATTCAATTTCAGACAGTCTGTTTCTAGAGTTTATGCATTTAACAACTATAGATTCTAAATCAAAACAATATAAGGATTATAAGTAGTGGCAATAGGAAATTGTTCTTGCATGTTTGTATATACAAACTTTTCTGAGTAGAAGGTAAGACCCTCTATAAAGAATACATCTGAAAAGTGGAACTCCTCTCCCTGACTCTATACAATAGAAATCAGAAAAGTAGGAAGATGTGTACAATCCATCAGATGCCTAGAAATGAGCTCAGAAATATGTCCATTCCATCCAAGTTTTCTTGTCATAGTATTCTCTAATGAGCTCAGAGACACAAGAAACATGGGAAAACAAAGAAACACCTCCTCTTCAATGGAATAGAACAACTCCCCCTTTGGAAGTTATTTCTTGCTTTCTATCTCTGAAGTCTGGCAAGGACTCTCTCAGTCTCTCTAGTGAGTGCACACACCTATAGCAAAAATCTCTCTCAAAAGAAAAAAAAATATTGCTGGATCATATGATAGTTCTAAAAAACAATAAATCCTTGGCTTTTTTAAAAAATATTTTTATTCTTATTTTTTTTTGAGAGGTTTTTGCTATAGGGCATGTGCACTCGCCAGAAAGACAAAGAGAGACAGAGAGATAGAAAGCGAGAAATCACCCCCCAGGGGGGATGGCCATGCCACAATCCCTTCTCCTCCATTCTCCTCTCGGGATCTCAGGCACACATGCACACGTGCCCAGTGTGAGTTGAAGCCACCAGGTTTGGGACTAGAACTGCGGTCAGCTACATGAGAGTTCAGCGACATAGCCATAACGCTAACTGCTGGTCCCTAAATCCCTGACTTTTGACAGAAAGTGGAAGAACATGGAAGATCTACTGCTGAGTGAAGCAAGCCAAGCTATGAAGGAGAGACATCATATGTCCCCACTTAATATATACCGAGTGTCCACACTGTGACTGAAACTGATTGACTAAAGGATATACAAACCCAGTAAATGGGTGTGAATAACAGATATAGTGTGTGTGGAAGAGTAGGGTCTGAGAAAGGACATTTAGAAGAAAAATACAGAGGCAAAGCATTAATGGGACAAAGAAATGTGGTATTATCTATTGAAGCTATTTTATAGTTTAATCAACTGGACTATGGAGAAATGTTCCCATATTGGCATATTCACTTTGTCTTGTTTGTAAGTTAAATAATGTGATTGAATGTATAAAAGAAAATGAAATTTGAAAAAAGAAAATGAAAGAAAACTAAAAGCTAGTTTTTTGAGATCAACAAAATTGACACACTATTATTTAGACTAAGAAGAGAAAAAGGAAGCAGATAAATCAAATTTGCAAAGAAACAGGCAACATTACAAAAGATATAATAGAAATACAATAGATCATTAGAGAATACTATGACAAGAAAACTTTGATGGGATGGACTTACTTCTGGACACGCGTGATCTAATAAGGCTGAATAAGGAAGATATAGAAAGCCTGAACAGACCAATAACAAGCAATGAAATTGAATCGGTGTTAAATAACCCTCCAACAAAAAAAATACCAGACCCCAATGGTTTCACTTATGAATTCTAAAAAACTTTTAAAGGACTAACCCCCATTCTTTCAAACTATTTCTAAAGATTCAAAAGGAAGGCACCCTCTCAGGTTCATTTTCTGAAGCATCTATCAGCCTCATCGTGAAAACAGACAAGGACATAACTAGAAAAGAAAACTGAAGACCAATATCTCTGATGAACATAAGTAAATTCTTGACAAGATATTAGAAAATCATATACAACAACATATTAAAAAGGTCATACACTATGACCAGGTAGGCTTTATTCCAGGGATCAAGGACGGTTCAATGTTTGCAAAACCATAACTGTAATACTCCATACTAACAGAAAGAATAATAACTATATGATCATATTAATTGATGCAGAAAAACATTTGATAAAATACATAATCTCAGCAAAGTAGACATAGACGGGACATTCCTTTTTTTTTTTTTAGAGAGGTTTTAGCTATTGGGTGCATACACTCACCAGAAAGACAGAGAAACAGAAAGCAAGAAATTAACCCCCAGGGGGCATGGCTACACTGCAATTCCTTCTCCTCCATTCTCTTCTCAGGATCTCGTGTACGCACGCACTCGCGCCCAGTGTGAGTTTAAGCCATGGGTTCTGGGACTCAAACCATGGATGACTAAATGGAAGTCCAGTGATATAGTCATTACACCAATTGCTGGTCCCCAGTGTTCCTTATGGAACATTTCTTAACACAATAAAAGCAGTCTATGAAGAATCCATAGCTAATCTATGAAGAATCCATAGCTAACATCATACTGCAGGGGAGAAGCTGAAATCTTTTCAGATAAGGCTTGAAACTAATAGATAAGGCTTGAGAACAAGATAAGGCTTCCCACTTTCTCCACACCTTTTCTATGAAGTATTAGAATCCTAGCCAATGCAATAAGACAAGAGAATAAAACAAAATGCATTCAGAAAGGGATAGAAGAAGTGAAATTATCTCTATTTCAGATGACCTGATTTTATATATATATAACCAGAAGAATACACATACACAAAAGAAGCCATGAATACAGCAAAGTAGCAGGATACAAAATCAACATACAAAAATCAATATAATTTCTATACATCAACAATGAACAGGCTAAAATAGAATTGAAGAAAGCAATTTCATTTGCTATAGCAACAAAAGAAATAAGATATCTAGGAATAACTCTAACCAACAAAGTCAGAAACCTCTACAATGAAAACAGTGAGAAACTAAAAAAGGACAGTGAAAATGACACAAAAAAGTGGGAAGACATTCCATGTTTCTGGATTGGAATAATTAGTATAATCAAAATGGTAATTCTCCCCAATTAATCTACATATTTAACATGATTAAATTACCAGAAACATTCTTCACAGATCTAGAAAAGACAATTATAGAATTTGTCTGGAATCCTAAAAGACCTTGTATTGACAAAACAACAGTGCAAAAAGAAAGAGGATAGAGAAAGATAGCAAGTGAACAGTAGAGAGGCAAGATGTTAGTGAGAAACAGATATGACTTATTAACTGTTGATGATGACATGTATAGTATTCTCAACTGGATTGGTCTGAGAAGTATTTCATGATGGGCAAAGTATTTTTACAAGCAAAATGAGAAATAGCGATTGACTGTTTTAAAAAACAATTATAATAATAATAATAATGATTGGGGAAAACATAGAAAAGATATTGAATGTTGAAGCGGGGAGATTAATGTCTTTGTACTGACTGACTTGCATGGCATTCCCTTTTGAAAAAGCAATGTAATACACTGTAAAGTTATATGTAATTCAATGTAATATAAAGAAGATTATGATGATAATAAAAAAAAAGAGTGGAGTCAGAGATATGTCACTCCCTGACCTCGAAATATATTAAAAAACTGTAAATATCAAAACTACATGGTGTTGGCACAAAAACAGGCACATGGACCAATGCAACAGAATAGAGATCCCAGAAATAAACTCCAAAACATACAGCTAATTGATTTTAGACAAAGGGCACAGTCAATCCAATGAGGAAAAGAAAATCTTTTTAGTTAACGGTGTTGTAAAAACTGGGTGTCCATGTACAGAAAGATGAAACTGAACCCCTATTTCTCACTATTAATAAGAATTAACTCAAAATGTATCCCTGGTCTAAACCTCAAACTATAAAATTACTGGTGGATAACACAGGGGAAACTCTTGGAGACATTGGAGTAGGGAAAAACTTCTTAAATAAGACCCTTATATCACAGGCAGTAGTCCCAAAAATAGACAAGAGATTAAATCAGGTTAAAAAGCTTCTACTCAGTAAAGGAAACAATAATTAGAGTTAATCAGCAACCATACAAATGGGAGAATAATCAGTATGTACAAAGCATAGGAATACACACAATCTGAGAAGTACTTACACATCCATGTTTATTGCAGCATATTTACAATTGCTAAGACATAGAATCAACCCAAATGTCCATGAACACATAAACGGAATGAAAAACTGTGGCATATATAAACTATGGAATACTATTCAGTTGTAAAAATGAGACCATGGCATAGAATAATATTCACTGAATGTCTGCACTTTCTGACAAAAATGGAAAGATTGGAAGATATAAAAGCATTCAAAATTATTACAGATATTAATGTGTGTGGGTGAGAAATGGGAGAGGATGAGAAGAAGGGAATCACTGGGTAAAAGAAAGAAGCAAAGCGTTCAAGGGACGCAAAGTTGGAAAAAATATCCATTGATGATAACTTGTATGATAATACCTTTAAATGGACAAATATACATTGTACTCATTCTGGGAAAATTCATTTTGTAAACTCCTAATACATACAGTGATTGAATGTATAAAATTTTAAATTTAAAAATGATACAATGTTTTGAATGAAGTAGTATGGCTGCAAGCCAAGGTGTCCAGCATTATAGTTCAGTTTGCTACTGACTATGCCACTAGCCTGAGCCATTTCCATTTAATAGGAAACACTTGTGTACATTTCCCTTTCTGTTGAAATGTTCTTCCTATAATATGATACATGTTTCAATTCTGAAAGTAATTCTATGCACTTCCATAACAAAAGAAGTCTAAATGAATGCCCTACAGGCCATCTATTCCTTCTGAAAGAGTATAAAACTGGAGGCTTCCTGATGTAATTGTCTATATCATTATTGCAGTGGTTTCCCAGAGTAACTGCAATGGCATTTGGCCAAAAGCTCTCATCAATATAGTTGCATGTTGCTAACACTTCCATTAATATTTGGGAACTGGACAATGATTCTGATGCTTCAAGAGCACTGGCTCTTGTTCAGATCCCCATTTAAAGTCAGCTTTCCTCATCCCTCGACAGCTTTGTAATAGAAGATAATAACATTTTCAGATATATAATTCCTTCAAAGATCAAACAACATAATTAACATTATCTCCTCTTGTTTTGATTTTGGAGCTCAAAAAACAGTAAGCTATTTTTGATTGTCTAGAGAATGTCTTCTAAGAACAGCAGTGCCTATAATTCTCAAAAAAAAAAAACAAACAAAAAAAAACAAAAGAAAACAATTACTGTTTGTGCCTGGTACTATATTTTAGCAAGTTTAATCAGATATCCCCTGTTGGTTATACTATTTACCATAATTTGTAGTTCAGCCTTATTTTAATATTCATATTAAACATTATATCATTAAAATAATTAATGACAGTAATTTTCAATTGAATATAATCTGTCTCTTCCCCAGAATGTGGTAATAAAGAGGACAACTTAAATATCTCTTGGGAGCATAGTAATTATGCATTGGAATCCGTTCTTAATAGCTGTAAATTTCCTCTGAAATATAAATAGATCACAAAATACCAGTCTCTAAAGCTTGCTGTACATTTTAAATAATTAAAACTGTATCAGGTAGGACCAGCAGATAGTTGTAATGGTTACATCACTGGACTCCCACGTAGTCAACCATGATTCAAATCCCAGACCCAGAGACTTAAAACTCACACTGGGTGCATGTGCATGCATGTGTGCACAAAATCCCAAGAGGTTAATGGAGGACAAGGGATTATGGCATGGCCATCCCCCATGAGGGGTGATTTCTCACTTTCTGTCTCTTTGTCTCTCCAGCAAATGCATGTGCCCTACAGCAAAAATCTCTCTAAAATGCAAACAAACAAAAACAAAGCTATATCAGGCATTCTTGAGGCTATTAGTGACCACACTTCAATCTCCAGTAGTTAACCTTTAGGATACATTTGCCTCGAGCCATACTGGATCATGAGTACAGTATGCATCTTTAGTTGAAGCCAAAGTTTCTTGGTGATCCCCCTGACTGTGTGCAGATAATCCCAAGGCTCCCATATATTGTAGCATGCCCTATTAAAAAAGAATGAAGAAAATGTTTTTATAACCTAATGATTTAGGGAAGGGAAGTATCTTCTAACAAGTACACATCTCAAGAAAATAAATCTAGTTTTATCACTCAATTCTACCCTTTAAGAGCCTTAGTCTCTGTATCTACAATTAAAATAATAAAATGATAAATAATAAAAAGCAATATGACACTTTACCTGGTATATTGCCTCTCAATTCAAACACTATAAATATTTTCTTCTCATTATTTGCATTTTCTGTGTTTCCTTATTTCTTTCTTGCTTTTGAAGTTACTTCCCATAAAAATGTAAGTATGATTTTTTTTAAAACATACTTTTTCTGTACCCAGTACAAGGGTTCTTCAGAGTTCATTGGAAATGTGTATTATGAAAATGTATTCTTGAATTTCTTTTTTTGGCACCAAGATAAATTAATAGTTAAATTCCATTTTCCCACAAATGTTGTGAAGTCCTCTTGTACACTTTAGCATACACTATTTATATTTCAGTTATTAGCAGGATTGGTACTGAAATGAAAATGGATTCTTGAATTTCTACTTTTTTTGGCACCAAGATAAATTAATAGTTAAATTCCATTTTCCCACAAATGTTGTGAAGTCCTCTTGTACACTTTAGCATACACTATTTATATTTCAGTTATTAGCAGGATTGGTACTGAAAAGAGTTAACAAAGACTGTCAAATAGCTACCAACCATCAGAATGGATACTAATTATAAACTAACAACCAGGAAGCGGCAGAAGGTAAAGTGGTTATGTCGCTCGATTTCCACATGGCCAACCTTGGTTTGAGTTCTGGACTCAGTGGTTAGAAACTCAAACCAGGCAGGTGTGTGTATGTGTCCAAATCCCAGGAGGAGTATAGAGAAGAAAGGATTGTGGCATGACCATTCTCCTTGGGGTGGGGGATGATTTCTCACTTTCCCTCTCACTGTCTCTCTCTCTCTCTCTCTATGGTGAGCACATGCACTCTATGGCAAAAACCTGTATAAAATTAAAACATAAACTAACAACCATACAGCTATGTCAGTGGTTGCAAACTCAGGCCTGATTCTATGAGGCTTTAATTTTTTGGGTTCTAAATTTTTCTGTGACTTTTAAGCAAAACCTCTATGTATCTGGCACATATGACTATGGTCATATTTTTTGTTTATAGCAGGCATTCATGTTTAGTTATTGGAGCACTTACCTTAGAAGTTTTGAAATATTTTGAATATCCCTGCTACTTATTAGAAATAGAAATGTGTGTTTTTACTGTCCTATATGACAGATCTTTTATATCAATTTCTGTTAACTTAATCATATGGAGGAAAGAGGATGTGAAATAGCTAATAATATCTATTCTTTTAAATGTGCTGATTCTTATGTTCAGTCTAACATTTCATTTTATTTTTTGCTTCTGCTCCACATGTGGTTAGAGGAATGTGTATCTCATAATAGTTGAGTTGGTAAACCTATTTCTTTTCTTGTTTATGTTTTATATCTTACAAGTACTTGTCTGCTTCTGCCTTCAGGGCTTGATAGAGACATGTGGTTTCAGTGTCTTTAATTTATTGAGGATTTTTTTTGAGATTTAATGAAATTATTAAATGTTCCTGGTTCAATAAGCACTTTTATGTGAAACTATTATTTATTGAATCTTAAGAGCAAGGACTACTGCAGCACTTTGAACCCTTGCCCTTATCTGTGCTAAGGGATCAGTAGTGTTACCTACCATTGCTTTTGCACATCAGTGCACATATCAATACAGTGAAAGAGGCAAGTAGTGTCTCTGTGTTATTGTGACAGTAGCTTTCACCCTGTGGACTCCCTGAGAGAGTCTGGAGGTTTCCCTCAAGGAGTCACAGCATTTGGTTTATAAAGTATTAACTTTCCAATACAGTCAATAGTGTAGAATTAGAATAGTGCTGAATGCTTTAGAAGTAAACAAGAGTTGGGACCAGCAGATGGCAAAATGGTTATGTCGCTGGACTCCCACATAGTCAATGGCAATCAAGTCCTAGACCTGGCAGCTTAAAACTAACACTGGGTGCCTAGTGTGCATGCCCCAAATCCCGAAGGAACTTGGAGGACAAGGGATTGCAGCATTGCCATCCCTTATAAGGGGCTGGGGGTGGGGCGTGATTTCTTACTTTCTGTCTCTTTGTCTCTCTGGTGAATGACATGCACCTTATAGTAAAAATATTTAAAAAAAAAAAAAAAAGAAGAAGAAGAAGTAAACAAGAGAAAAAATAACTAAGAGTCAATGGCTAAAAAGATATTCCAAATGCTATGATGCTTTCTGATCCAAAGCAAATAAACACTTTTAAATAGCATTGTAGAGAAGAAAGAAGCAAAAAGGAAAAAATATAAAAATGGAGGAAAAACAGTGAAAAGCAGAAACAATTGTGAAGAAAAGACATTGACTACTATTCAGCCCTTAGATAAGCTGAATGCCTCCTGTGTTTAAGGCACAAGTAGTAGGGGATATTAAAGAAAAAAGAAATCAAGTTGCAGTTCAACTAGGTCTAAGAAACTAATATGAACCAAGTTACTATATAGCAAATAACTAGGTTATGATTTGTGCTGTGAGAGAGGAAATAAACAAAATGCCTAATAAACAAGTGGAAAACAACCTATCCCACTATATAAAAACAATGAAAACAGTAAATTTTTTTTAAAGATAGGTGATACTTTCTCTGCTACAAATAATGAAAATTTGCATCATTAGCATATGCAAGATGACTGAATTTTCAGGGGGGAAACCCAAATGAGATTTTCCATTAGAGTTATGCAAAAAGAAGACAATATTATATCCTAAGGTTTTCCAGTACCCTTATGCCCATCTAATTTTACCATGATACAAAAAAATATGCATTTTAGCCTGCCATCACCAAAGATCAATGCTTACTTATTCAAAGATAAAAATAGATAAATAAGTAAATAAATAAATAAATAAAGTCACCACTGCAAGTTTATGAATTTAAAACATAGAAACCATTTATGTTTTATGTTTTTAAGGAAGTTTTCGCCTTAGGACATGTACACTTGCCAGAGAGAAAGACAGAGACAGTGAGAGGGCAAGTGAGAAATCACCCCCAAGGCAATGTTCATGCCACAATCCTGCCTCCTTTTTCCTCTTTTAGGAATTTGGGCATACATGCACACACACATGCCTGACATAATGTTTAAGCCACCAGGTCCAGAATACTAATTGCCGTCGACCATGTTGGAGTCTAGCAATGTATGCATATGCCATCTGCTGGCCCCAATAGAGTCAATTAAATCAGTCTCATAGTTCAGGTGGTGACAGTGGTAGTACAACTGGATCCATATGAGAAAGGACCAGAGTTCATGTCCTGGGACTTTCCTGACCACACAGGGTATGTGCTGTGCTTGCCCATGATCTGGATCAGCTGAGACAAGGGGTGGAATGTAGTGTGAAGACACTCTAAGTTGTTCCTGTCTCTCTTAATAGTCTCTGCTGTTTGTTTCTCTTTCTCATGGAAGAAATAAATGAATATACTTAAAAATGATAATCCATGTATAAAGGTGATATCCTAAAGTAGAATAAAAATACACAAGCCTTTATATTTGTCCTGCATACTTACAAAACCATATCAATTTTGATACTTTTTAAAAATTAAATTAATTTATTTAATTCCATTTGGTATTATTGTTTAATTTGGCCAGAAAGAGACAGGAAGAGAGAGAAAGAGAAAGCAAGAAAGCAAACCACCAGGTCCAGGCCTTGAACCATGGTTGGCTATGTGGGAGTCCAGTATCTTAACCACCACACCATCTGTCAGCTCCACAATTTTGATATTCTAATAATATATTGTTCTATACTGCCAATCCTAATACTGCAACTGATTATCAATTCAGTTTCTTTGATTTCGAACTAAATTACATAATATACTTGTACTTTTAAAAGCATTATTATAAAAAAATAGATTGCAAAATTTGTACAGTCTTGTTTTAAATCTTAGTAGACAGGAAGATCCATTTGTCATCTTATAAATGATAAGTTAAATTCTCCCTATGATGAAATCTTTAGAAGAGAAGAATATGCTAAATCAAGGTTGAATTGTCCTTTTGACCAGAACCAACATCTTCCAATAATTAACCAAAATGACGAACACAAAGGGAAGGAGGAGAGGCACCCGATATATATTCTCTAGGCCTTTTAGAAAACATGGAGTGGTTCCTTTGGTAACATATATGCAAATCTACAAGAAAGGTGATATTGCAGACATTAAGGGAGTAGGTACTGTTCAAAAAAGGAATGCCCCACAAATGTTACCATGGCAAAACTGGAAGAGTCTACAGTGTTATCCACCATGCTGTTGGCACTGTTGTAGACAAACAAGTTAAGGGAAAGATTCTTGCCAAGAGAATTTAATGTGCATATTGAGCATATTAAGCATTCTAAGAGCAGAGATAACTTCCTAAAACATGTGAAGGAAAATGACCAGAGAAAGAAGGAAGTCAAAGAGAAAGGTACCTGGGTCGGGAACCAACAGTTAGCGTAATGGCTATGTTACTGGATTCCCACATAGTCGACCGTGGTTCGCGTCCCGGACCCGGTGGCTTAAAACTCATGCCGGGTGCGTGTGCGTGTGTGCCCAAGATCCCGAGAGGAGAATGGAGGAGAAGGGATTGCTGCGTGACCATCCCCCCTGGGGTGATTTCTCGCTTTCTGTCTCTATGTCTCTCTCTGTCTGTCTGGCGAGCACACATGCCCTATAGCAAAAATTTTCCAAAAAAAAGAAAAGTACCTGGGTTCATCTGAAGCGTCAGCCTTCTCCACCCAGAGAAGCACATTGTGAGAACCAATAGAAAGGAGCCTGAGCTACTGGAACCTATTCCCTATGAATTCATGGCACGATGGTTCTTAAAAATAAACCAAACTATGGTCTGTTAAAAAAAAAATGACTGAATTGTAGTTTCTAACACAATATCCTAAAATGAATTGAGAAAAGAGAAATATTTCAGGGTTAAGTCACAAACAGAATAATAATAAATTTTTGAAATATAAGGGAAAAGAAAGTTGTATTATTATATGGAAAAAGGCAAAAGCATTAAACCTTTGAGAGATAGTTTTTTGTTTGTTTGTTTTTGGAGAGGTTTTTGCTATAGGGCATGTGTGTTCACCAGGAAGACAAGAGAAACAGAGAAACAGAAATTGAGAAATCTCCCCCTGGGGGGATGACATGTCACAATCCCTTCTCCTCCATTCTCCTCTCGGGATCTTGGGCACGCACGCACATGCACCTGGCATGAGTTTAAGCCACTGTATCCAACCGAGGCTTGAACCACAGTCGACTACTTGGAAGTCCAATGACATAGCCATTATGCCAACTGTTGGTCCCAAGAGATAGTTTTTAATAATAGAATTTATATTTATAGTAAATATAATTGACATCTGAACTGCGTATAAAGAGTGAAATGTCTAAGCACTGCAGGATATGTAATGCAAAGTGTCAGCAGAGATAAATATGAAACTTTAACTCACTTCTCTATCAATAAGGTAAAGAACACAACAATACAGTAATTAAGATGTAGCACACTAGTTTTCAAACATTTTAGAACGGGATCCACTGTGAGAGACATATTTTAGATTATGATTCTAAACACACAGATTACTAGATAGGTAGACATAACTGAAATAGGAGTTTCAGAAGCTCTTACCATAAGTAATCCACTTTGGTAATTTTCTATTTATTCTAATTCATTAAAATCCTAGAATATATGTTTAGTCAGGATAGAAGAAATTTATTTTATAGCCCAAATGTTTATGATTTATAGTTTGAAAGACAGTGTAAATAATGACGCTCATTTGTTCTTTCACCTAGAGTGATATCTTCTTTCTAAGCTCCCTTGCAACTTTTACAGAAATTAATTATTTATCGGACCACAGAGGCTATCTCAGCCAGGCCAGAGTGCCATAGTTAAAGCTACAGAGTCTCATATGGCAGACCATGCAGTTTGGCTTGAAAATCATTCTGGGTGCATGTGCACATGTGATAGATGATCCAAATGGAGGGAGAAATGGAGGAGAAGGGATTGTAGTGTGACCATCCCCTGTGTGTGGGGTGCTTTCTCATTCCTCCCACCACTACCTGCAGTCTCTCTCTAGTGAGCAAATGTGCCCTCTTGAAAAATTATAAATGTAATAATAAATGAATAAATAAACAAATAAAATTTCAGTAAATTCCTCAAGAAAAAAATATGCAGAGCATATATATACATACATCCACACAAAACCGTGACATCAGAAATATAGTTTTATACTACATAGCAATGCTTTGGTCAATGATAGTTTGTATATAGGATGGTAACCCATGATATTTCAATGGAACTGAATTTTTTCCGTTTTATTGAGGCTATTTTATTAGTGGAATAAAAGTTAGAATTACCATCATTCTGGTTAAATAGACTTTTAAAAATGCTGCTACCTCTTTTACTTATAATAATACTTCTTTGGTGAAGTCCATGTTCTCATATATGAATATATTAATACCCCTTTTGATTATTATTTCCATAGAAGTACACTTTTTCCATCTTTTTATTTCAACCCTAATTTTATTATACATTAATATTCTCTTGTAAACAATTAAATAAAAAGTTATATACCTCTTTAAAACAAAAAGTTCTGTTTTCAATATAAGATTTCTACTTTATTTTTTTAGAGGTGTTTGCCTTAGGGCATGTGTACTTCCCAGAGAGAGACACACACACAGAGACAATAAGAGAGAAAGTGAGAAAACACCCCTCCCAGGGGGATGGCCATGCTGCAATCCTTTCTTCTCCATTCTCCTTCAGGGATCATGGGTATGCATGCACACACCCCTGGCCTTATTTTCAAACCACTAGGTACAGGACTCAAAATGTGGTCAGCCACAATCTAAGGCCCCCGTAATGCTATTTTAAACATCGTAAGTTTAGTCTATTTACATTGATTTTGGTTATTGTAAACATGGGCTGTTACTAATTGCAGTTTGTTTTCGGTTGTGTTTATTAATCTATTGTTAATTCAGTTTTTTAGGTGGGAATCTTATACGACTAAACTGAAGATGATTTCCTCTAGAGAGCATTCAAATCTACTTTTTCTGGAAATAGGAAAGGGGAAGTGACAAAACTTAAGGGTTACTGCTAGGCCACATGTTTCATGTGTATTAGAAAATGATTAATATTCAATTTACACTCATTAATAATGTACTTGCTATAAAGTACGAAGTGCTGATTCAAACACCTTTTCCTTGGGCTTCCTAAGAGATTTTCAACATTTTGCATTTCTTTACTAGTTGTTTTAAAACCAGGAGCACATTTCATATCCATAGTTAGAACAAGACATAAAGGTAACAAGTAATAAAAATATTTCTATCCTAGGGGCCAGCGGGTGGTCTGTTGGTGAAGGGTCCTGGATTCTCACATGACTGACTACAGTTCAGATTTTGGAACTGGTGGCTTGCTTTCTCACTGTCCCTATACCTCTCTCTCTCTGTGTCCCTCTCTGGTCAAATTTAAATAAATAAATAAATAAATAAAGTTAAATATAATAATTATTTATTTAAAATTATTTTAAAAATCTCTGTCCTATATTTTAAATCATGATCATGAATTTGTTTTCAATTTGTAATTTATTCTTTCTGTATTTTGTGTGTGCTTATCTTTGAATGTTGAGTCACATAGTATCAGTCAGTATTCACACTCTAAGAGAAAACTTTTTTCCTATCTAGCAGGTTTTTGACAGCAGCTTTTACATCCTTGTTTCGTAGGCTATATATGAGTGGATTGAGCAGGGGCGTCATCACCCCATAGAAGAGGGAGATGAGGGCATCAATAATATCTTGATTGTCTATACCAACAGAAGTTTTAGACTTGGGCTGAGCATACATGAAGAAAATGGTTCCATAGAATATAATCACCACTGTCAGATGCGCTGAGCAGGTGGAAAAGGCTTTACGTTTTCCTTCAGTGGAAGGGATCTTCAGAATGGTAACAACAATAAACATGTAAGAGATGGAAATGACAAGCAGTGGAATAACTAGAACAGTCAGATTTGATCCTGCCATGCTGATCACATTGATGGAAATATCTGCACAGGCTAGTTTCAGGATAGCCAGAATTTCACAGACAAAATGATTAATGACATTATTAGCACAGAATGGTAATTGCAGTGCAAGAGATGTCTGTATAATGGAGTCAATGAGCCCAGTGAGCCATGATACAGTGGCCATGGACACGTAGGCACCCTTGCTCATGATGACAGGGTATCTCAGTGGGTAGCAGATGGCCACATAGCGGTCAAGGGCCATCACGCCAAGAAGCACACACTCTGTTGCTCCCATGGCAAAGGAGAGAAACATTTGTGCCATGCACCCAGAGAAGGAAACCCTTTTCCTTACAGTCAGAAAGCTGTCAAGGATTAGTGGGACAGATGAGCTTGTGTAACAAATGTCCAGGAAAGACAGATTGCAGAGGAAGAAATACATAGGGGTGTGCAGGCGAGAGTCGTTGATGATTACTGAGATAAGGACTCCATTTCCAAGCAGGATCATCAGGTACATCCACAAAATTAGCACAAAGAAAACGGTCTGGAGCTTTGGATGGGCTGAAAGCCCCACCAGAACAAATTCTGTCAACATGGAATCATTGTTCCTTTCCATATTACGTATATTCTTTTTCCAGCAGAAATCTATAGATGACAGAACAGATATCTGTTACACAGCGTCTGTGACAGCTTCTTCTTACAAGAAACATATTCTGTGTTATGCAGTTCTGTATTTAGATGCAACAACATAAGTCTGAGAAAATTTTTTTACTGAAAGAACTCCAGTCAACTTTAGAGCAGAAATCCTAAATTGGCGTGTTCAGAGTTAAAAGAGGACAAACTGAATTTTAATACCTTTTGGTGCCAAGCTATTTTACTGCTATTACAAGTTCTGCCACTTAACCCATTGATTGCAAATCAATAACCTATAGCCTGGATTAAGCTGATGGATTTGCTTTGTTAGAGAGTGAATATATAGTGTATAAAATTTGAATTTGAGGTTAACATTTTAAAATCAAGGGATATGGTATAAAATTCTGTACATTCTGCCTCTTTTCTAATAGATTAGACTATTCTAAGAAATTGGACCTGTTTCTGTTATGGAGTTTAGTCATAACCGAATGGATTTGAAACATATCTCTCCACTTAAGATTACTCCCCTTACTCTTTTATCTCTTGTGACTGGAGGTGACTATCAGAGTTAATTAATATATATTATACAAATTGGTCTCATCATCTTATATTATTTGAAATCCTGACCCCTGGCTGCAGGGCTGACTTGTCTATTAGGCACAGCAGGCCTACATATTGTGAGAAGCCAAGGAAAATGTCCCATTTCTTTTAAACTCTAAAGAAAAATAGAACTTTCAGCTTTCAATACTTAATACTGATATGTTTGGCTTTATATCAATGAGGAAGTAAAATAAAAGTTTCATCATTTTTGTTGAAAAAAGTGTCCATGAACATAAAAAAAAAAAAGTGCTTTTGTTCCATAATGTGGACCTGTGTGATTGCGTGTCTTTTTCAAAGTATAGTTTAGTATACCGGTGGGATAGTAATGGTTATATATCTTCCTATAACCTCTTTGAGGAGAACCTCATTAGGAGATATCTTTATATTCCTCTAGCATCTTCTTCAATATGACAAGAAAGTCTGTTGTCAAATAAATGTTTTCTTTTTTAATTTAAATGAGTTGGAAGTATTTTCAACACTAATTTCTTTATGAATAAAAAGACATAACATGCATTGTAGACTCCACCTAAGTTGTTTATTTTCAACTCATGCCAGAACATAAGGATCAACTATATCACATAAGGATCAACTATATCACATAAGGATCAACTATATCACATAAGGATCAACTATATCACATAAGAATCAACTATACTAATAACGCTTTCATTGAAAACTTAACATATACTTTTAACTAAACAAACCAGTGATATTTTGACAAATGCAACTTATATAGTATCATGAAACAAAGAAAATGAGAGTTTCTCTTATTGTAGTTACAGTGGATTGCTGGAGAGAAGAAGGCACTATTTTGTTAGTTCCTTATTCACTCTTTTCTCCTTGACTAAATTCTTAAGGATTCCAAGTACTCATAGTTTGAAAATCACCATTGTAATAAATAAAAAGTATCATTAGTAGTCTGCATTTTCAGTCATTTTATGAACAATAACATAAATAGAATAGCAATTTATGTATTGATTTCTCTATGCCAGATATATTTTTTAAATGTTTTTACTCATAACAATATAAGAAAATAGGGATTATTATTGTGTAAAATAAGGATTACCTTGCTTAAACATTTGGTAAACATCACCAGTAAATCATGGCATGAATAGGTTGAATAATATCTTTTCATTATTATTATTAGATATTATTTCAAAAGACAGAACACATTTGGTGAGGTGTAATTCATAGTTCTCTGAAGTTCATAAGCAGAAGATAACTTCCTAAACATAAAAGTATACACCAAAATTTATGTCAAATGTCTATTAACTAATAGTTCATAGAAATAGTTTATATATTCTTATTATAAACTGCAATATAGATGCCCACTCTTCAGCTACCATTTAATATAGACTTGGAAGTATGGTTACAATCATTTGACAGGAAAATGTTATAAATAGCAATTTAAAACATTGAAATATTTATTAGGCATGAAGAGAAAAATTAGTAAGAGTTCAGGCTATCCTATCAATAGAAAAACTAATAATTCTCTCTAGATTCAGAGGTAAGTGATTAGAAAATATAATAGAAAGAAATATAATAAAATTAATGAAAAGAAAAGAGAGACACAGAAAGAGAGAGGGAAAGTGAGAAAGACACACAAGAGAGAGAGGGCAAGTGAAGTCACTAGGTCCAAGACTTGAACTGCAGTTGGCCATGTGGGTGTCTATTGCCCATAACCTCCATGCCACCTGCTGGCCCCAATAGACTTTATCTTAACAAATCATGCACAAGATTTACAGAAATCCTTTAAAAAATATAATAGAGGACATAATAGAATATGAGAAGTTGAAGAGGGATAACACATTAATAGATAGATTAAAAATATTATGCTGTCATTTTCCCCAAATCAGACTATATAGTTTATATTTTCAACTTAATTCATTCATAATAAATGTTTTATTTTTAGAGGAATATTAGCACTCACTCTAACATATATGTGGAAGGAGAAAGATACATAACTTGCATAGTCAATTATAAAAAAAATTGTAAAAAATATTAAAAAATGAGGAACATCTATTTTTGAAACATATTAAAAACCCATAGTAACCAGAAAAGAATAATAATGGGGCAAGGATATTTAAATTATCCAGTGTAAAAGAAAAGAGATCTCAGATATAGACTCATGCATATAGGAGACCTGTACATATGATAAAACTGTTACCCCAAAGCCATGATAGAGTGACAGTATAGTCAATCATTGTAGGAAACTGTCTTTACATATGTAAAAATTAGGTCCTTGGATTACCTTATCTACAGGTGGAAAGAGAAGGATAAAAAATTTAACTCTGGGGAACCAGCAGTTAGCGTAATGGCTATGTCACTGGACTCCCACGTAGTTGACCGTGGTTCGCGTCCCGCACCCGGTGGCTTGGAACTCACGCTGGGTGCGTGTGCGTATGTGCCCAAGATCCCGAGAGGAGAATGGAGGAGAAGGGATTGCGGCGTGACCATCCCCCCTGGGGGGTTATTTCTCGCTTTCTGTCTCTATGTCCCTCTGTCTGTCTGGCGAGCGCACGCGCCCTATAGCGAAAACCTCTCCAAAAAAAAAAAAAAAATTTAACTCTGAAAAAGAACTGTTAAATTCATTAAAAAAAATTATAGAATATCTTTGTGAATTAATAGTGGAGGAAACTACTTTAAAAACAAAACCCAGATGAAGTAAACTGTTATAAAATCTAGACTATATAAATACCTGGAATGTGCAAAAAAACAGAAAAAGACCAATATCTGTTGCTAATTAGAAAAAGCTTTAAACCAACAGAAAATTAGTCAAAAGCTTTGAATCAGTGATTTGCAGAAGCAGTTTCTTAAATGACTAATAAATAAACATGTAAACCTGCTCAAACTTAGAAAATCTGAAATGTTCAAATTTGACATTATGTAGAAATGGTATAATAGAAAATCTGAAAAATGCCCATTAAATTTTCAAAAGTATACATTGAAACAGATGTAAGATATCATTTCTTTTCATTAGAAAAGTAGATGATGCCAAATACTGGTAAACTGGAGAGGCTAGCAATATTCTGATGGGAGAAGACACTATATACCAAAAAGTTCTCTGCCTGTAGAGGGTGGGTGAAGGAGTAGAGTCTGAGGAAGGACATTAAGGAGAAAAATAGGGAGGCATAGCATTAATGGGACAAAGAAATGGGATATTATCTATTAAAGATAACTTTACAGTATTATCAACTGGACTGGGGAGAAATGTTACACATGTTGGAATATTTACTTTGTAAGCTAAGTAACGTTATTGAATGTATAAAAGAACTTGAACTAAAAAAAAAAATTGGTTAGGGCCTATTAATTTCAGTCCTAGGGGTGTGGTGGGTACTGGATAAGCATTTACAAGGACCCACCTTATTTTTCAGTCTGCTGGGTCTCAGACTTAAACAGTGTGGTCAGCCATCTGAAATCAAGCCATCTTAACCACCATGCCAGTGGCTGGCCCAAAACACATTAGTTTCTTCCCTGTGTTTTAATTATAATATTTGACATGAGAAGATAGAATCAAAGTACATTCTTAGGTAAAGAATCAATAAAGGATAAAAGGGCACTGATTATAGTCAGTCATATTTACAGAGTACTATCTAATATGAACTATTTTATACTTAAATATAGAAATCACTTTTTTGTTCTATATAACTAGAGTCAAACAATTATTTTGAATATACTCATAGTAGTGTTACAGCTCAGTGATACAAAAAATCTTGTAAAACATATTAGACATAGAAGCTGCTGTGAGTCTCGGTCATGTTATTGTATTGACACAGAATTTTCTTAGATGGTTATACTTCCAGTACCAGAAGTTAGCGTAATGGCTATGTCGCTGAACTCACATGTAGCTGACCACGGTTCGAGTCCCGGACCCAGTAGCTTAAACTCACGCTGGGCGTGTGTGCATGCGTGCCCAAGATCCATAGAAGAGAATGGAGGAGAAGGGATTGCAGTGTCGCCATCACCCCCTGGGGGGGGTGATTTCTCGCTTTCTGTCTCTCTGTCTCTCTCTGTCTTTCTGGCGAGCACACACGCCGTATAGCAAAAACCTCTCCAAAAACAAAAGAAGAAAGTGGTTATATGTCCAACAATAGTGATCAAATTCCTTAGCTTGTGAAGAAAATAAGAGATATCACATGATTTGCAACGATGTTTCTAGGACTGAACACCAGAAAAAAATAATCTAATGTTCTCATGTATCTGCTAGGGAAAG
>NW_006159776.1:0-16404 GCF_000334495.1 Tupaia belangeri chinensis | reverse complement strand
ACACTGAATTTAATTTTAGAATATCTAGATTTGAAATTTGAACCCTTGGAAGCTCTTTTCTTCTATTGTTGAAATGAGGCCAGTTCCTTCCTAAAAAATTGTGACTATTATGCAGACAATGGTCTAAAACAATGCAAATCTCTATGACATTAGATGACAAAGACTTGATAGATGAAAAAATGGAAGTATACAGCATTTCTCCCTTATCCACAAGAGATATGTTATAAGATTCCCCAATGGATGCCTGGAATTGTGGATAGTACCAAATCTTATATGCACTGTGTATGAGTAAGAGATTAAAAATAATAACTAGTGATAAAATAGAACAACTATAACCATTTTGTAATAAAAGCTATTTGAGGAAACCAGCAGTTAGCATAATGGCTATGTCGCTGGATTCCCATGTAATCGACCGCGGTGCGCGTCCCGGACCCAGTGGCTTAGAACTCACGCTGGGCGCGTGTGCGTGCGTGCCCAGGATCCCGAGAGGAGAATGGAGGAGAAGGGATTGCGGCATGACCATCCCCCCTGGGGGGTGATTCTCGCTTTCTGTCTCTATGTCTCTGTCTGTCTGGCAAGCGCACGCGCCCTATAGCGAAAACCTCTTAAATAAATAAATAAATAAATAAATAAATAAATAAATAAATAAAAGCTATTTGAATGTGCTTTTTCTCTCTCTCAGAATATCTTGTACTCACCTATTTTGGGGCTGTGGTTAACCACATGTAAAAAACCATGAAAAGCAGAACTGTGAATAAGGGATGATTACTGTAACCAGTTATAGCATATAACCTTGATATCTGTTATCTGAGAAAGAATATTCACAAAGAAGAAGGAACATAATGTCCTTTATATACTTCTGGATCTGAATAATGGCTTCTTTTCCTGAATAGGAGGTGTCTTTCTTCACAGTCTCTAGAAATTCTCTCCATTTAATTTAATAGTTTACAGGATTAGGTGAAGGGATCTAAGTGAACTTTAGATAGCAACCAGTGTTCTGTAATTATTTTGTTTTCATGTTTCCACTTACCTGTAGTTTATTCCTCACGTAAAACTGATAGATGAGGCTATCTAAAATATTATCACTCTTAGGCCTGAAGTTCTTGTTTGTTCTTGGAAAAACGTTTTAAAGTGTCCTGTTGTTGTTGGTACTGCTGTGGGTGATTTCAGTGTTTCTCTACAATTTGGGCTTCAGTAATATCCTCCTTAGGAACAGCCATTAGCATAGCAAAGCAATTTAAATTGTTTTGGGATCTGGTATGGCAAGAAATTAAAGTTTAGAGTGTAAACAAAGAGGTTTAAAAACTTTCCGAACACTCCAGGGAAACAGTTGTAAGACACAATTATGTGATATAATTGGTATATGCTTGTTCTCATACAATTTGATTAAGAAATATATTGCCATCTCTCATAGGCCATTTTATGCTGCTGACGAGTCTCAGGTATTTTATGACAATCAGAGATATATTTCTTTTTTTTTCCTTTTATTATTTTTTATTTATTATTTTTTTAATTTCATTTTCTTCCATACATTCAATCACATTATTATATGTCTTACAAAATGGATATTTAAACAGGTGAACATTTCTCCCTAGTACTGTTGATAAAACTTCAAAATATCTTTAACAGAAAATACCACACCTCTTTGTGCCATTAATGCTTTTCCTCCCTTTCCCTCCCCGAAATGTCCTTCCTCAGACCCTCCTCTTTCACACACACTATATCTGGTATTTACATCTATATACAGCGTTTCTATATCCTTTAGACAATTAGTTTCAGTCACAGAGTACAGACACGGTATATCTTAAGTGGGGACATACAATGCCTCTCCGTCATAGGATGGCTTACTTCACTCAGCAGTAAGTCTTCCATACTCATCCACTTCCTTTCAAAAGCCAGGGTTTTGTTGTTTTTTATGGATGAATAGTATTCCATTGAGTATATGTGCCACAGTTTTTCTAACCATTCATCAGTTCGTGGGTATTTGGGTTGTTTCTATGACTTAGCAATCATGAAAAGTGCCGCAATAAACATCAATGTGAAAGCACTTTTTCGATTAAGTATTCGTCTGTCCTTCGGGTAGATACCAAGGAGTGGGATTGCTGGATCATATGGTAGTCCTATTTGTAGATTTTTGAGGCATCTCCAAATTGTTCTCCACAGTGGTTGGACCAATTTACATTCCCACCAGCAGTGTAAGAGAGTTCCCTTTTCACCACACCCCTGCCAGCACTTACCATTTTTTGTTTTTTGAATCTTGGACATTCTGACTGGGGTTAGATGATATCTCATTGTTGTTTTGATCTGCATTTCTCTTACAATGAGGGATGTTGAGCATTTTTTCATATGCCTTTTAGCTATTCGTATGTCATCTTTAGAGAGTGGTTTTTTCAACTCATTCTCCTACCTTTTAATAGGACTGATTGTCTTTTTCCACAACAGTTGCTTGAGTTCCTTGTGAATTCTGGTTATGAGTCCCTTATCTGATGCATGGTTTACAAAAATATTTTCCCATTCTGAGGGCTGTCTATTCACACTAATTGCTGTGTCTTTTGCAATGCAGAAACTTCTTAGTCTGATGTTATCCCACTTGTCTATTTTGGGGATCATAGACTGTGCATTGGGAGTCTTATTTAAGAAGTGTTGAGGTCTCCAACAATTAGTGTGTTGCAGTCTATCTCCCTTTTTAGATCTAGCAGTTTTTCCTTCACATATTTGGGTGCTCCTGTGTTAGGCACATTGCTGGAAGCTGTGCTCCAGCCAGGGAGGGTGCACAGGAAGGCGACACGGGTGAACAAAATTAGGCCAAGACCTCAATGCCTCTTAGCATGTTCTCAGCCTGCTACAGTCAGTGTAAACTCAATACTGCAGCCCTAATGGCCAGGAGTCATGCGCATTTATTATAGAAGGAGTTTTACAGGAGTAAGATGGGTGAGGGGAAGTAAGTGAAAGATTTTACTCCAAAAAGTAAAGCATTCAAAGTATAGGAACAATAATCATAAAACATTACATCTGTTTTGTTTAGGTATAAACAGTCATAATTCTCAGAACAAGGAAGTCCATTTTTCGGGTGCAATCTTTTCTTAGATCTTGATTTCCGCATTCTCTTCTTAGATCTTGATTACCGGGGAGGGTCTTTGGATGAGAGGGCTCCCAGGAATCTTAATAACCTCAGCCCCAGACCAGCTTGATCACTTCAGTCCCAGATTGACTTGAGAACTTGAGCCCCAGGTCAGCTTTTAAGAACTTCAGCTCAGGCTAGGGCGGCAGCAATTACAAGGGCCTAGAAATAAATCCTGTCTGGTTTAGTAAAGACAAGTTTAGTATATACTAAAGTGGGATACTTATGTTATCTTTAGGGTAATTCACAGCTAAGAGGGTGAGTTTAATGTCTACTTGGGAAAAGAATGTGGTTTTGTGAGCAGCTTAATGACTGACCTAAAGGTTACTGTGTACTTGGGACCCTCTATGTGATCCTCTAAGGGAATGGCAATCTTCCCTTGTCCTGAGATTAAACGTGGCTCATGATCTTTGGGGTAACAGTACCTTGTGGATGAGTCCCTGAGCCCCTCCCAGCTACTGAGATTGTTTTGCCACTTTAGTAGCTTTAACCTACACCCTTCTAATGCTTATCTATGTAATCCCCAGTAGGAGAAGTGAATGTAATGGGAGTAATTCCCCTTTGCCACCTTATGCAGCCACCGCCTTAGTGGATCCACATTCCTTCAGGATTATTGTAAAAGTTATAGTAAGGCTGGGGGTGCCTTTATGGGCTACCAGGGTACGGCAATAAGGCCCATGGCAGAGAAATTGAGTGCAGGCCAGTACAGCAACACAATGGAGGTGAGGTCCAGAACTCATAAAACTGTTGACCTTGCAAACAGTTCTCCTCAGCCAAGTCCTTGCTCTTAGGCATGAGGGGCAGTTCTTTCATACTCAGCTTGTGTTAACTGCATGGTCCCAGCAGCGCGTAGCTATTAATAAGCGTTATATCTTCTTGATCGATTGACCCTTTTACTACAATATAGTGCCCTTCTTTGTCTCTTCGAACAGTTTTTGTTTTAAAACCTATTTTGACAGAGATTAGCATTGCAACTCCAGCTCTTTTTTGGTTCCCATTAGCATGGAAAATCTTTTTCCAACCCTTCACTTTCAGTCTATGTATATCTTTATCCATGAAGTGGGTTTCCTGTAGGCCACAGATAGAGGGTTTTTGTTTTTTAATCCATTCAGCCAGTCTGTGTCTCTTGATTGGAGAATTTAATCCATTAACATTCAATGTTATTATCAATGTTAATGGATCTGTCCCGACATTTAGACGTTTAAGTTGGCCATTGTCTTAGTTGCCTTTTACTCCTTTGTTTCTGGCTGTTACTTCTTTAGTTTTCCTGGAACAGTACTTTCTTCAGGGTTTCTTGGAGAGCTGGCCTGGTGCTGGCAAATTCTTTCAGGTTTTGTTTGAGAAGATTTTAATCTTTTTTTCCCATATGAAGGATAATCTTGCAGGATACAATAATCTTGATTTCAATTGTTTCTCTCTTAACACTTTTGATATATCTTCCCATTCTTTCCTTGCTTGCATTGTTTTCCATTGAGAAGTCCGGTGTTAGCCTGATGGGGTGACCTTTGTAAGTCACTTGTCGTTTCTCTCTTGCCAGTTTTAGTATCTTATCTTTATCTGTGGTCTTAGCCAGTCTGGCTATGATATGCCTTGGAGAAGATCTTCTTCGGTTAATTCTATTTGGGGTCCTTTGTATTTCTTGGGTCTGGATGCTTGAGTGCCTCTCTATACTTGGGAAATTTTCTTCCAAGATTTCATGGAATAGGTTTTCTATGCCCTTCTTAGTTTCTTCATCTTCTGGGATACCAATTATTCAGATGTTAGGACATCTAGTGGAATCTAGTATTTCTCATATGTTATCTTCATGGTTTTTTGTTATTTTCTCTATCTTTTTGTGGTTTTTCTCTAGGTCATAAGTTTTATCTTCTACATCAGAGATTTGACCTTCAGCATGGTCTAATCAACTTTTAATATTTCTGAGAGAGTTTTTGATTTCCTGTATTACAGACTTCACCTCTAATAGTTCTGTCTTATTCTTTCTTAGTGTGTCCATTTCTTCCTTCATATCTTGGAAGGACTTTCTCATCTCCTGTAGTTCATCGTCTCTTTTCAGTTCCAGCTCATAGTATTTGTTCAACATGAATGTTATAAACTCATCTTGGACATTTTGGTAACGTCCTCTATTTTTTCAAGAAAAGGAAGGGAGTTACTGTGTTCTTTTGATGGAGACATATTTCCTGCTTTCTTCAGACCTGAGGCTCTTTACTAGAATGTTTCAGAACAGTAATTCTGGACCTATCTAAACAGCCAGGGATAGTGTAGATAAAGGAAGTGAGGACCAAATAAGTGGGAAGAAAATAATAGGCAGAATAAAGAAAAAGTCGTGTGTTGCGCTAGTGCAGTACGCAATTTTGCCAAGGGTCGAAAGTTGGGAGTGGGGTGTAGTAGGGCTGAGGGCGTTCCTGGCTGAAAGAGGGGTCTCTGGCTAGGGGGTCCTGGGGCTAAAGCTATGGGGGGAAGTCCTCCCTCAAAGTTCCTGGTCCAGGGGTAAAAAGATGGGAGTGGGGTCCAGAGATATATTTCTTAAAGTTCTGGAGACTGGAAGTCCAAGCTTGTGAGATTAGCATTGGGCAAGGGCCTTCTGGGTTATGGCATACTGTGGGCAGAAGATCAAGAGCATGTAAGAGAGGTGGAGAGAAGGGGTAGTCAAACTCATTCCTCATCTTTTCATGTGGAACACACTCCTGCAATAAGAAATCCACTCCAGTGATAACAGCTTTAATCCGTTCATGAGATTAGTCTTCATGATCTAATCACCCCTTTACCATCTCATCTTTCAACACCGTGTGTTGTGAGTTATAATAAATTTAACACATGAACTTTAGGGAACACATTTATACCACACCACTGTCTACATTATCACAATATTTGAAGATATTAAGATTCAAATAAACATAAGCAGAAAAAAACTTTGGTAATTTTTGTTTTTCTTTGTTGATATTATTTGGAAATTTCCCATGAATAATAATATAAATTGCCCTCATATCTATAGCACTTTCAGATATTTAACTGGGTTCCCAAAATAATATCATGAATTAGTACAATTATTCTGATTATACAGATATCAAGTTTGAAACTACTTGAACAGAAGTTGAAATAGTTCACTAAATTTTCTTCAGCCAGTATACAAAAGAGTAGAAATGATCTGAAATTCAGATTTTGTGACTCCAGCTTCATTTATCTATGTAGAGCTCCACTAATCTCTCATGTGTAAAATCCCGAGATGTGCTTTCACAGTGCTGCATTCCCACTCTGCTATGAAATATATTATGCAGAAAATTTAGTGTAGAAAGAATACTTAAAAATTGGGACCAGCAGTTAGCATAATGGCTATGTTGCTGGACTCCCATGTAGCCAATCGCAGTTCAAGTCCTGGACCCGGTGGCTTAAATTCACGCCAGGCGTGTGTACGTGCATGCCCAAGATCCCGAGAGGAGAATGGAGGAGAAGGGATTACGGCATGGCCATCCCCCCAGGGGGGCGATTTCTCACTTTCTGTCTCTCTGTCTTTCTGGTGAGCACACGCAAAAACCTCTCCAAAATAAAAAAAAAAATATTTTAAAATTAATGTGATAAATAAATATCACAAAAATTAAAACAACTTTATTTGCTCTGTAGATCAAAGTCAGAATTAGAGCATGTGAAACAAAATACAACTTTCTGTTCTTTTTTTCTCCCTCTTTTCTTTTTCCATGAGATCAAGTCAAAAGAAATGACTTAAAGGTAAGAAGGGTTAAAATAAAAAAAGGTGGGACCAGCAGTTAGCGTAATGGCTAGGTCGCTGGACTCCCACGTAGTCGACCATGGTTCGCGTCCCAGACCCGGTGGCTTAAACTCACGCCGGGTGTGTGTGTGTGTGTGCCCAAGATCCCAAAAGGAGAATGGAGGAGAAGGGTTTTTTTTTCAGCCTGACCATATAATGAATAATAAGGTATATTTGGGAGAGTGTAGCCAAACTTGCTAAAGAAACTAGCATAGAGAAAAGGGAACCAGGTACTGTTCATCAAAACAATGGGAAAAAAGGCCTTGAGTAATCGTAGACATCTACAAGGCTTCACCTTGTATCACACATTCAGAAGCCTGGAAGAGCAGAATGGTTTCAGGGGACTAGCTTGAGGTGGGTTTTCTGCCCACATCACCTCAGAACTCTGTTGCCTGTATACTAGTGCAATGATTCTTGGCTCCAATTATGTGATTAAAATGGCCCTGACTGTAGCTCTATCTTCTGTTAAGGCTGCTTCTCCAGAATGTGCAGATAGCAGATGGTGGTGATGTGCACATGGTGGTAATTCTTTAGACTTACATAATACAAGAGCCATAGAAACCTGGAGGCCTCTATTTACATTTCAAAATAGATCTTAGGCAATGTGGGAGCTTAGGCTGAAGTCTGTCACCAGTATGAAGTCACCTCAGAGTAACCCTACCAGGGTAATGCCAAGCAGAAATCTGGGATCAGAACTGCTTCAGAGTCTCCACAAGGCCTATACCTAGTGGGACAGCAGGAGTTGCGCTCCCTTGAGACCTTGAACTATAGAGCTACTGGCATATAACACCAGTTTGGGAGATTTTTAAGCACAAGACTCCAAATCAGAGAGGCATAGCATTAGCTAAATTTAGCAAATTCATGAGATTAGTTTGCCTGATGTTTTAGAATCCAAATTCAACACCAGTACATCTAGCATGTATCACATGGAGGAAAAATTATTCCTACTCTTTTTTTTCTTTTTTAAAAATATTTTTGCCTTAGGGAACATGTGCTCAAAAGAGAGAGAGGAGAGAGACAGTGAGAGAAAAACTGAGACATTACTATCCCAAGGAGGATGATCATGCTACAATCCCTTCTCTTCCATTTTCCTCCCAGGATTTTGGGCACACATGTTCATATCCCTGGTGTGATTTTCAAGCTGCCTTGTCTGGGACTTGAACTGCAGTCACCCATATAAGAGGCCTGCACTTTAACTACCATGCCACCTGCTGGCTCCATTCCTAAGTTTTAATTTTTTATATTTGACCTATGTTGTTATGAACTGCTTGGGATATGTTACTTATTTCTTCTTGTGAGTTGGGAATATCTGCCCTATGCTTCTCTCACTACTTTATTTGAAATGATCTCATTTGTTTTGATTTCACAGACTCACAGTGGATATTGGACTTGAGTTAGTATTGGAATGAGTTAAGATTTTTGAGACTATTGGGATTATTTGTTTGTATTTTGCATGTCACACACACACACACACACACACACACACAAACAGACACACACAAACACACAAACACACACACATTTATTTGAGGAGTCAGGAAAGAATGCTATGGTTTTGAATGTGTCACCCCAAATTTCATGTGTTGATATTTGGTAAGGCATTGTAACAGTATTAAGAGGATGAAAACCTAGTTAGACTAGATAATTAAGAAGTGGAGCCTGTTGGAGGTGATTAGGATTAGAGTAAGTTATCAAGTTGGAGCCTCCGTGGTTGAATACTGGTGAGTTTATAAAGAGAGGAAGGGAGGGACCAGCAGATGGAGGAATAGTTATGTTGCTGGACTCCCACATGGCTGATTATGGTTTCCAATCTAAATTCAGAGGCTTGAAACTCATGCTGGGTCCGTGTGTATGCATGCCCAAAATCCCAAGAGGAGAAGAGAAGGGATTGCAGTGTGGCTATCCCCCCAGGTGGGTGATCTCTTTCTGTTTCTCTGTCTCTCTAGCAAGCACATGTGTACTATAGCAAAAATCTCTCCCCTCCAAAAAAAGAGAGAAAGAGAACAAGTGAGATCAGAGGAGACATACAGAGATACACAACATATACACCCAACTTATTGTTCTGTCACCATGGGATATCTGGTGCTATCTCAGGACTCTGCCGAGTATCCTCACCAGCAGAAACATCTTTACTAGATGTGGCTCTTTGATCTTGGAGTTTGAAGACCATGAGCTCAATAAATTTTTATTCTTTTTAAATTATCCAGTGTGATATTATTATTAAGCAATAGAGAACAGATGAAAATATTCACTACATTCAGATCTTAAGTAGAGGAATAGTAACAACACCGTTCTTTTACAGATAATAGATGTGCTTTGAAATATTGATTCCATTTCCCTTGACTATGTACACAGTAGTTGGATTGCTGGATCATATAATAGTTTCATTCTTAATATTTTGAGAAACCTCCATACTGTTTTTCATAGTAGCTGTATTAATTTGCATTCCCACTAAAAGTGCATAAGCGTTCACATGAGTATTTGATATTATTGTCTTTTGATAAAAAACCATTCTAATTGAGATGAAGTGATATTTCACTGTGGTTTTGATTTGCATTTCCCTGGTGATTAAGGATGTTGGGAATTTTTTTCATACACTCTATCTTTTCTTTTTTTTTTCTGAGAAATGTCTATTCAGGAATTTTGCCCACTTGTAATAGAATTATTCATTTTTTTGCTATTAAATTGTTTGAGTTCCTTACATATTCTGGATATTATCCCCTTGTCTGATGATAGTTTATAAGTATCTCCTGTTTTGTAGGTTGTCATTTCACTCTATTGTTTTTTTCTTTTGTTGTTAAAAAATTTATAGTTTGACATGACCTCTCTTGCCTATTTTTGTTTTTGTTGCCTGTGCTTTGGGGGTTCTATTAAAAAAAAAAAGTCTTAATCCCAGACCACTGTCATGAAGTGTTTCCCCTGTGTTTTATTATAGTAGCTCTATCATTTTCTATTCACACTTAAGTCTAATCCATTTTGAGTTGATTTTTTTATTATTATACATAGAAATAGAGGTCTAGTTTCATTCTTCTGCATGTGGATATTTAGTTTTCCAAAAACTATGTATTAAAGAGACTATTTTTTTCTCCAGTGTGTGTTCTTGGCACCTTTGTTAACAAACAGTTGCTTAAGTGTTGTATATGTTTTCTCTGTTCTTTTTCACTGGACTATGTATCTATTTTTATGCTTGTACCATACTGTTTGGTCACTCTATCTTTGTAATATATTTTGAAATCAGGTAGCATGATAACTCCAAAATTTAATTTTTTTCTCAGATTTATTTGGCTCTGTGTAGTCTTTTGAGGCTCCATACTAATTTTAGAATTCTTTTTTCTATTTCTGTAAAGAATGCCACTGTTATTTTTATAGAGATTGCATTAAATCTATAAATTGAATTGGTGACTATAGAAAACTTAATATTATTAATTTTTCCAAATAATGAGCATCTTTTCATTTATTTGCATTTCATTCAATTTCTTTCATCAAAGCTTTATAAATATGCATTTGTTTTCACCCCAGAAAGGTTGGCAATGACTCCTTTATGAACTTAATTTGTCAGAAAGAAGGAAAATAGGCTATGCTATGGTAGTGTACTGAATGCTTTTGCCTGATAGGCTGAGGAAACATGGGAGGCTTAGGTTTGAGTCCCTATTTACTCTACAAATCCAGGCAACCCTGGCCATACAAACACATACACACGCACACACACGCACACACATGAAGATAAATTAAGCAAAAAAGTTAAATGATTCTGTGTTTTATACAGAGTGAACAAATAATTTATTTCATCATAATTTCTAGAACATTTTAAAATTCTAGAGTGTTATCTTGATAATTACTATTTGAATTATTAAGTTCTTACTTAAAGTTAATATCATTTTGGTAAATATATTTTAAACTAATTATTTGGTAACTATTCACCCTGTTTCCAATGGTTACATGAACAAGAGGATGTTATTTTATTTTTGAGACTTAATTCAGCTACAATACATTCCTTATACCAGTCTTAATTGAGTCTGTGGGACACTGTTTCTTATGCACCAAAAGTTTCTTTATTCCACAGACCTTTCCCTCTAACTCTAAATTGCTCTGGGAATTGGGGAACAATTACAACTTTTGCATAACAAATATTTATTCTACCACATCTATGAAATCTGGCATCTTCGTTTGAACCTGACCTTAATTCAGAATACTGACATAAATAAAAAAGTACCTGGTATTTCTTGACGGTGGTAATAATTTGTCACTATATATGTAAGTCTGAATACCTTGAAACTGTATTATAATTAACTCAATTAAATTCAGTCTATAATTAAAGCTATAACTCAATATGAATTTGTAATCTGAATAGCCAATTTATTTACCAAACATAGCAGCAAATTGTTGTTATTAGTTGTGAAGTGTTCATCTCTAAAGCATTTTCTATAACTATCTGATTTTTTCCTTATAATACTCCTTCAAGTAAAGTAAAGCAGGTATTTTTGTTACTATTTTACAAATAAGAAAACCGAGGCTATAAATTATAAGCAAAGAATCTCAAACTACTGATTGTAATCTGGGGCACTTTCCACTGTGCTAAACCTATGTCATATGTTTATCAACTGAGTGTTAGATGACCTTTCTATATTTACAGCACATAAATTGGTGATTATTATTATAAGATGGAAATTTGTTAGTACTGATTGAAAGTTCTATTAAAAATGTAAGTGAACAATTTGGGTGTATCAATGTGTTTTGAACATGAATGCAAAATTGCTACTTAAGAGCCTAGAAAGTAAACCTTTGCTTATTCAGTGAAAATACTTCTATTATGAATAGTCACTGTGTTAGACAGGCATAGAGAGAAAAGCAAGACGAACTCCTTCCCTATATCTCTTGTTATTTTAAAAATGTATAAAATAACCAATTGAAAGTACTGGGAGCAGAAGAAAACCAAAAGCATGATCAAGATGAGCCTTGCTCAATTAGGACTTAAACTGGTGAAGAGGTTCTATCACAGGAGCGGGGAGCTTAGAGCTGATGGTAGTAGTCATGTAGGTAGTGGAAGATGCATTACTGCTACATTTTCTGGAAAGGGAATCTAACAGACTCCTCGGTTCTGGACCCAAAGAGATCTAATCTAGAACATCTCCACGTGTCTTGATAAGTCAATGTCTTTTCTTCAGCATTACTGACTGGACTGATCAGAATGCTCATGTCCCTTATCCAATGCATTCCCTGACCAATCTCTGAACCCTACTAGGTAATAACATTTTTTTAGAGCAGTTTTTGCTAATGGGCATGTGTGCTTGCCAGAGAGACAAAGAGATCGAAAGTAAGAAATCACCTGGAAAGGGAATGGCCATACCACAATCTCTTCTCCTCCAGTGTCCTCTCAGGATTTTAGGCACACACACACTTAAGCCTGGTGTGAGTTTTAAGCTACCAGGTCCAGTACTTGAACCATGGAAGTCCAGTGATGTAATCATTACACTATCTGCTGGTCCCAAGAATTATTCTTTTTTTTTGTTTGTAAGAGATTTTTGCTATAGGGCATGTGTCCTTGCTGGAGAGACAGAAAGAGACAGAGAGAAAAAGCAAGAAATCACCACCCAGGGAGAATGACCACATCATAATCCCTTCTCCTCTCAGGATTTTGGACACGCATACACATACACCTGGCATGAGTTTTAAGCCAGTGTATTTGGGACTAGAACTGTTGTCAACTATGGGAATCCACTGACATAACCATTATACAATCTGCTGGTCCCAAGAAATTTGATTTATCATGAAAATCAGTATAGAATAAATATAGAATCATTGCTCCTTTTCTCTGGGCACCGATGGATGTATACAGTCTATTTGTCTTTGAGACTGGTTTTTCTATGGTTCTTAATATTCCTTGTTGTTGACATTTGAGTTTTAGACATGTTTTAATGCTACAAGTCAGACAAGAAAGTAATATAAAGAAAATAGACTTTGGATCTTCCCTCTGCCCATTATTATCCATGTGACCGCATTCTAATGAAATAATTTCAAGCACAAAGTATGGCACATGAGAGGTGGCAATAAAAGTTTGCTAACAAAATGAAATAAAGATTTTTATTGCTCCCTTTTTTAAAAGGAAATTTAACCTTAAACTAGATAAATAAAAATGAACTATCCGTTTGTGCTTAGCTTTTTAAAAATTAATCTCTAAAATTGAGATTATATATTCCCTTACTAGCTTTTCTTCATCATGTCAGGATCCTGGACATACATGCACATGCACATGCATACACATGCACCTGGCATGATTTCCAAACCACTGGGCTCAGAATTTGAACTATAGTTGTTCATGTAGAATCCAGATCCCATGCATAGCATATAACCACTGCACTGTGGGACCAGGCTCCTAATTCTTTTATTTATCCGTATGGTGCTTGGAACATGACTGGGTTCAAGGTAGGCTGTATGCAGCATTCTAAAAATATTTAGTAGTATGGTATAACTTTATTCTACCCTTTAAGCATATGTCTTTTAATAATATTTTGGGGACCAGCAGATAGTGTAATGGTTACATTGCTGGACTCCCACATGGTTGACCACAGTTTGAGTCCTGGACCTGGTGACTTAAAACATACCAGGCACATGTGCATGCATGCCCAAAATCATGAGAAGAGACTGGAGGAGGTGGAATTGCAGCATGGTCATTCCCCCCCTGGGGGGGAGAGTTATCTCTTTATGTCTCTCAGGCTCTCTGTGTCTCTCTGATGAGTGCACACACACTATAGCAAAAATCTCTCTGGAAAAATAAATAAATAAGATAATATTATTAGGAGACCAGCAGATGGCATGGTGGTTAAGGCGCTGGACACTCCTATATAGCCAACCAGGGTTCGAATCTTGAATCTGGTGGCTTGCTTTCTCACTTCCTCTCTCTCTCACTCTCACCCTCTGTCTCTCTCTGGTCAAATTAAAAGATAAATGAATGAATAAATAAAATAAAATTAAATTAAAAAATTTTAAAAAATTAAAAAAATTAATATTATTAACAATGTAGTGTTAATCTGAAGTTTTATGTAAAACTTAAAAGAATGATGTTCTTGAAATTTTCCAGGTTCCAGGTTGTTATAAAAATCTATGTAATAAGGCAGAAGAAAACTAGCTTGAATCAGAAACATCTGGATAATCTGTAAATTGAGTATATATTAAAGCCTTGCTATTCAAAGCTTTGGGTCCAGTTGTATAAGCATATCCTAGATGCTTTCGAGAAATGAAGAATCTCAGAAGCTTCCCTGAACACTAAAACATAATTGGAAGGGTTTTAAGACTTCCAGTTGCTCCAGGGACCAGCAGTTAGCGTAATGGCTATGTCTCTGGACTTCCACGTAGTCGACCGTGGTTTGCATCCCAAACCCGGTATCTTAAAACTTACACTGAGCGCGTGTGCGTGTATGCCCAAGATCCTGAGAGGAGAATGGAGGAGAAGGGATTGCAGCGTGGCCATCCCCCCTTGGGGGTGATTTCTCGCTTTTTATCTCTTTGTCTCTCTCTATCTGTCTGGCGAGCACACAAGTGCCCTCTCTATCTGGCTGGCGAGCCCACAAGCCCTAGAACAAAAACCTCCCCAAAAAAAGAAAAAAAAAAAAAAGACTCCCAGTTGCTCCATATGTATATGGAAACCAGTGAAGCCTTGAACTAGACTTGATGTCAAAATTCTTTGTTTGAAACTTTACTGTATTATTTATTACCTGGTTAATTTTGGTCTAGTTCTATTTTTTGATTTGAAACAAAATGGGGATAATATAAAGAATGTTACATTTTGTAAAGTGTAATGTGGTATTTACACACATATACATGCTTTTATAAAGATTTAAACATCATTACTGTTCTGTGGGTAGACTTAAATAAGCAAATTATCAAGATAAACTCTGAAGCTACAGAATAAAATATGTATTAGCGACTATATAATGTTCTCCAAAAATTCTGTATCACATTCATGTGGAACAGGACTTATGTGATGGTTTTGTCATAGGAACAATTATACAGGATACTAGTAATAGGCTGAAATATGGTATCAACTATGTCTTTTTAAAAATTTATTTGCATTTAATCACATCTTTACCGTACACAATTCTTTTTCTAACACAAATACCATGCATAGATCAACAACTATGTCTTTTTAAAAAATTATTTGCATTTAATCACATCTTTACCATATACATTTCTTTTTCTAACACAAATACCATGCATGATAGTCAAGACAAAGATATTACTCTATACATTATCACCAGTAAATAGCTTCTCCCTTTTTTGTAAGTTAAGTATATTTTTACCAGTTTTTTCCTTCCACTTTCCCCCCTTCCCTTCCATACTAAACTTTTTTTTTTCATATTTTATTGATTCATGAAAGATTTTAAACTAAAAGTATGGACAAAGCTAGAATCTAGTGACAAGTGCACTGTAATTTTCTTCTGGAACTTTTCTCTCTTCATTTCCCCCTTTACTAAAGAGAGGTAGAAACTAATGTATTTGAAAAAATAAATTAGTTAATTTTAATTTGGTCTGTTGTTTGCACAAAGATACAGTAGTATCTGTTGCCTTACTATTGTATTATTGAATACAATCATATTATTGTATTTATGCAAATAAGTGTTTTGCCACTTATAAGAATGCTTACAAATATTTTACAATTGCAAAAGGGTCAGGAAGGGAGAAAAAATTATGTTTCAGTTTAAACAGTTCCTCTTTTAACAAATTGCTGAACCTATCAACAACTCAAAAGAAAACAAAAATCCTTAAATCAGGAAGACAAGTAAAAGTTTTAGAAAAAAAGTCATAGAATTATATTTCACCAGTTCAGTCTCATGTAATCTCTCTTTTGTTGAATTTGCAGTGTTACTGTGGTCTGATCTTTTCATTAACATTCAACATTATTATTGATATTTCAGAACTTGTCTCTACCAGTAAGTTGGCCTTTTTCTTGGTCATTTTTTTCTTGGTCATTTTTTGTGTTATTTCCGTCTTTAGTTTTCATTTATTTACCTACTTCAGAACTTCTCGAAGAGATGGTCTGGTGTTGGTAAATTCTTTCAGGTTTTGTTTATCTGAGAATGCTTTTTATCTTTTCTTCCCGTATGAAGGATAATCTTGCTGGATATAGTATTTTTCATTGAATTTGTTTTTCATTTAACACTTTGAATATATTTTCCCATTCTTTCCTTGGTTGTGTTATTTCTGATGACAGGTCCAACATTAGCCTGATGGGATATCTTTTGAACGTAACTTGATGTTTTTCTCTTGCCAATTTTAAAATCTTGTCTCTGTGGTTTTGGTCAGTCTGGTTATTATGCACCTTGGAGAAGATCTTTTTGTGTTGATTCTATGTGGGGTCGTTTATATTTCTTGGGTCAGGATATTTGAATGCGGTTTGGAAAGTTTTCTTCCAGGATTTCGTAGAATAGATTATCAATGTCCCTATTAGTCTCTTCTTCTCTGGGATACTGATTATCTGGACGTTTGGGTATTTAATGTTATCTAGTATTACTCATATATTATT
>NW_006159775.1:7687001-7702819 GCF_000334495.1 Tupaia belangeri chinensis | reverse complement strand
AATCAATTTTCAGATTTTTAAGAAAAAAAGTCACCAAGTTGTAAAAGTAATGACAATTTAAAAAAAAAAAAAAAAAACGGTGGTGGTGCACTTAACACAACAGGGATGACGAGAGCTCTGAAAGAATCAGTATATGTTGCTTCACAGATAATAATAACTATTGTTTTTAGATTTTTGCCATAGGGCAAGTGCACTCACCTGGAGAGACTGAAAGAGGAAAAATGAGAAATCACACTGGGGTCACACATGTGGGAGTTCTCCTTAACCGTTACGTCACCTGCTGGCCCCTAGATAACAGTTAATAGATAAGGTTTTCATGTTACTCTCAGTGTTCCTGTCAAAAATAAGTCATGTTTTAAAACTAATTTGGAGTAATTAATAATTTTCATATAATGATTTACCAGTCTTTTGACTTAGAAAGGGAAAACTCTGAGCTACCTGGACAAAGTCAAAACAAGTTGAAATATTGCTTTAAAACTCTGTAAAGAAACGTGTTTCTCTTTGGGAATCATAGAAATAGATGACATTTAATAAAATTACTACCACAGGCAAAAAATAATTGTAGCATAGGTCTATTCATAAAGATGGTGTTTTGGACTCACTATAATGGTTTGTTTTTTGTGTATCTAAATAATAAAATTGGTACAAAAATTATAATAGTGTGCTTCTCAACAAGAAGGAAGATACAGGGTAAAGCTGACAATGAACATGTAGCTCTAAAAGGAGTTGAGCTTCTGTGCAAGTTTGTAAAAGAGCCTATAAATATTTTATATTGTGTTTTAATATGCTAATTTAAAGCTAGACCCTTCTAGAAAGTAGAACAAATGTCCTAAGAGATTCATCAAGTATAAAGAGGACAGGTATTCAGTGCCAAGCAAAACAGAGCTCAGAGTTGTGTTCTTGATTTCCTGCCAACCCCTCCTCTTCTCAGAGGTCTTGGAGAAGTGATTGTTTCTTCTCACCAGGGAGCAGTCCCTTTCTCCTTTCAGGTTTCCTCATGTCCATCCCATTCAATTTAGCCATCTTTAACTTGTGTGTTTTATTCATTCAAATCTTTATTGTATCCTTAGCTGTGTCCTAGTCATTGATTATAAAAGATGCAGAAACACTGTCCCCATTATCAAAGAACTCATACACTGATCATGCTGCAAGCAAAACCAATAACCCAATCCCCGTACTCCAACTGTAGACTTATATCACTGATGGCTTTGGCTGTTGGTCACTTTCTTATTCTCATTGACCAATTATAGCTTGTCTTGTGAGCTGACTTTTCAAGATATAGCCACTTTTTGCTAGGTTCTCTGTCATTTAATTATGGAATTTTTAGAAGGTTTAATATATTGTGAGGTGTGAATCCCACATGGCCAACTCTGTGGTTTTCAGCCCAGCCACTGACACGAAAAACAACCCAAATTTATCCTCTGGCACATGAAAATCTGTAAAAGAAAAAGAAATGGAAGAGAAAGGATTGTGGCATGACAATCTGCATAAGAAGTGCTTTCTCATTTTTCTTCTATTTCTCTGTCTTCTCCAGTGAGCTCATGAGCCCTCTGAAAAAAATTATTAAAATATCATTATAATATACTAATGTACATTATAATATCACTATATTAATGCACTATAATGTATATATTAATGCACATATAAATATATGCATTTATATATAATAGTTGTACATTTTATACACACACACACACACACACACACACACAAACATACATCTATTAAGTACAAGTCTTAGGTGAGATTTTCTGTCACAAATATTTTCTCCCAGTTTACCACATGCCTTTTTAAATAATGATGTCTTGAAATCTTAGTTTTTATTCAGTTTTTCACACCTTTCTTTTATTTCCTGTTTCACTGTCTTTTGGAGGTTTAGTTAAGAATACTTTCATATTTTATTTGACATCTTTATTGACATTTTACTTATGCCTTTTGTGTTAGTGGTCCCTAAATATTCAATTTTAAATTTAATTTCAAAATGATCCCTCTGGAGCCTGCCACTAACATAGTGATTAAAATGGTTGGATTCTACATGGTTAACCATTTGACCTGAGGCCCAGACTTGGCTACTTGAAATATTTGCTAAACACATGTTTATGTGTGCCCAAGTCCTGAGAGAATGGGGAAGGGATTATGGCGTGGCTATCTGCCTTTTTTGTTTTCCCTCTCTTGTTTTTACTTTCCCTCCCTCTCTCTCACTCTCTCTGCCTTTTTCTGATGAGGTGCACACCCACTCTAGCAAAATTTTAAAAAATAATTATTTATTTAATTTCATGTATTGTTATTATTATTTCAATTTGCTATTTGCTCACCAGGGAGAGACAAAAAAAAGACAGAAATTGAGATAATATTCCACCAGGTTAGGGACTAGAACTCTGGTTGGCCAATTGGGAGTCCAACACCTTATCTACCACTCCACCTGCTGGCCCCACCCTGACAAAGTTGAAAAAAATAAAACCACTATTTCATGAGCAATGTATAAACATATTTGTACTTTCTCATGTTCTTTGATCCATGTGTGTACCCATGAATTAGATGAGATCATGGGATCAAGACCCTGCCAAAGATACTGTATTTCTGTCTCTCACTCATGGAATAAATAACTATACTCAGAAAATAATCAGGATCAGGGTTACCAGGTGGTGTGGTGTTTAAGATGCTGGACTCCCAACTGATCAACCACAGTTTGAGTCCCAGACTTGCCACTGACTTGAAACTCACACCAGGCACATGTTTGTGTGTGCCCCAAATCTTAAGGGGAGATTAGAAGAGAAGAGATTGTGGGGAAAAAAACAAAAGCAAGGTTATTTTTAACAACTGAAAAAATCAACCAAAGTTATTCAACACACATATGTAAAATAAAGAAAAAAGTTTTGAGAATGTACCCATAGATGTAGAACAATAATTCAGTTAAAAATGAACACCCATTTATAATTTAAAGTTACCTGACACTAGTAGGTGACTTTTTCATTTAAAATAATATCTTGAAACCAAATAATAATAGATATATAATATAATGAACTATTGAATATATAAAAACGATGGATTATACCTAAAAATAAACAGAAATAATAAAGTGTAATGCAAATCAGGCAAGCACGATACTTAATGATAAAATACTGAAAACTGTCTACCTGAGATTTTAAACAGAGGATGACGATTACTTCATTACCTTGTTTGACCTCATAGCATGTAAAATAATGCCAAAAAAGAAAGAATGCAGGTGGAAGAGGTAGAAGTAATATTTTTCTTTCTGCATGTATGGTGAGTTCCTCCAAAGAGTACAATCCTGAAAGGAGGAAAATAGAGTAACTTTATTTCAAAAACATAAAAATGTTACCTCAGCAAAGTGATTAAAACCAATACCAACAGTCATGAATTGTACCTGTAGTATGAGAGGCAGTCTTCAAAAGTTCATGGAAAGTGTATATTATACTTACTAATTAAATAAAAACGATTCATTGATTTCGATATTTTTGCACCAAAATAAATTTGTACTTTAATTTCATTTTCCCTAAACTTTTCAACTTTCCCTTTTCGCTGACATATATATTTTATATAAAGTGATGAAAAGTGGTACATTTGCCTTGGTGTCCTTCCTCTGTAAAATCTTTAATGCCATTTTAGTCAAGAGAAAATTACTGGACAGATTCCAAAAGAAAGGCATTTTACAAAATACCCCATTTCTCAAAATTGTGCGTTAGAAACAACAAAGGTCTGAGAAAACTGTCACAGCTGGAAGAGCCTAAAGAATTAGGATTACTACGGGGCCAGCAAGAGGCGTGGTGGATAAGGGCGCTAGATTCCCACATGGCCAACCACAGTTCGACTCTCACACCTGGTGGCTTGCTTTCTCACTTTCCCTCTCTCACTCTCTTTCTCTATGTCTTTCTGGTCAAATTAAAAATAAATAAATAAATAAAATGAATGAATAAATTAAATTAAATAAATAATTCTTTAAAAAAAAAGAATTAGGATTACTACATAGAGTCTGGTATCTGGAATGAGATCCTAAACTAGATGAATATTAGGTAAGCACTAAGGAAATTCTAATAAATTATGGAAATGCATTAATAATAATGTCTTAATATTGCTTCTTTCATTGTGATAATGGACCATATTAAAGTAAGATATGATAATAGGAGAAATAGGATAGGGTATATAAAAGCTCTCTATACTATTTTAATATAATTTCCTGCGAAGCTGTTCTTAAAAATATATATGTACAATATAGGTGTGTGTGTGTATAATCAATGCGTATAAAAATAGAGATTATGTTGAAAAGATTCTGTCTAGAGGTAAAGGATAACATTTCTAGAGTAAGTGTTCTAAATCTACTAATTTGGGGTAAGTGTACGGTGTGAATAAAGCTAAAGACTCATATAGTTTTCATGCCACAATTTGCAAAGACATGAGTTAGACTTGGTCAACACATGACATATTACTATGAAAAAGTCTTGATTTTCAGAAAGAATTTAAATTAATCTTCCATCACAATATAATGGTTACAAGTAGAATTCAATCTCCAGTTGGTAGCAAAGCCACTTGTATTGTGCTTATAAAGGTTGGCTTTTAAAAATGGGTTGCAGTAACAGATTTCATTGCTCATCCTTTGGGAGTCTATTTATAACATTATTTATATGTCAACTTGATGGTGTTCTTTCATCATAAAGCCTACTTAATTTAAAGTTAATTGGGTCATAAAACAAAATACAAACCAAAGGGAAAAGCTTGTTATATTTAGGGGTGAAGTTATTTCTGGCAGGTGTTGGTAGAGAAAATTGTTGGCTGTGGAAAGTTCAAGCACAAATTGAAACAAGACCTTTTTGTGACATTTAAAAAACATAAATGTTACATAGATTGCAATGAAAATTTAATATAGACATGTAGAATTGCTTCAAAGAATAAAAAGTTACATTACTTCAAATAAAAAAAAAATTAGCTATGGTCTTAAGCCAAAGCAGCATCTGTTACTATATATTCTTTAATTTTTTATTTTGTCTAAGTTGAATTCTAAAAATAAAGCATCATACACAAACCAATCATTAAGATTTTAATTGCTACGAAATATTTTTACATAAAAATTAAGATATGTTTATTAATATCTCAAGACAAGATATAGTTATTTGTTGTGTTAGGGAAGGAAACCTCGTGAAAGCCTTCTTGTGCTTCTGAAGTTTTTTTCTCATCTACAAAAGTGAATTATTTTTGAGGGGAAATTTTGTCTCTAGGTCCTCCTACATAAGAAATGAGCTCTCATTAATTCAACGGTATTAGCATTAGTGTATAACGGTTCATAGAAAAGGTTCTATGGTTCAAAAGGTTCATAGAAAACTGAATTCCAGTATGAGTTTGTATTATATAGGTGCAAAAAATCTGAAATCCATGCATAGATTATTTTAAATTTCTATACTTTTTCATTTTATCTTTTCTTCAGATTACTTTCACATTTTACATAAGGTCCTCATCATAATGATACATTTTATATATGTGTGTGTGTATATTATATATGTGTGTGTGTGTGTGTGTGTGTGTGTGTATTTCTTTCAAGAAAGAACTTTACATTTTTTGTCTGTTAAATGTTTCTTCCTTTTGTACCTCACACCCAACCTCTCCCTTGGATGGGAGAGAACTCATCTGAAATGTTAGATTAAAGACTGATTCTTACTTGTGAGGTGTATATAGAATACAGTCTATTCTGTTAATTCTGTTACATATACAAATAACTGGGAAGATACTTAAATAATTTCAATATTTTTAAGAATTTGAGAAGGTTTTTTGTACACTCACGAATCAGTGAGGACACTGGGCTAAGGGTTTGAACTACTGTTGCCATGTGTAATCTGAAATTTCCAGAAGGACACAATGTCCAGTGAGGATATTTGTACACTCACGAATCAGTGAGGACACTGGCTAAGGGTTTGAACTACTGTTGCCACGTGTAATCTGGAATTTCCAGAAGGACACAATGTCCAGTAAGGATAGCACATTCAGAGTCATAGAGAAATATAGGCCACATTACCTGACTGTACTAACCATTGTACAGCCACATAGCATGAGTTTATTTTAGTCATCACAATTATGAATATAAACATACTTTAAAATGCTATGCGGGCTCAGTCTTGGTAGTGCACACTCATACTCTGGTGACTGAGGTCATATGGGAGGCCTGGTGCCATTCTTAGCCCACCCTAAAAGTCAGAAGAAGAAGCACATGCCTGGAGTACCCGCTACTCAGAAGGTTTAGTCAGGAAGAACAGGACGTAGAGAACATTAACTAAAAAAATAAAAGAAAGGAAGAAAAGAAAAAAGAAGTGCTATGCTGTATCTACTTTGAAGATAAAACTAAACCTGATACATGTTCCTTTACAGTAGACATGTTTTAGGATACAGTTACAAAAAGCCTGCCGGAGATTCAATTCATTGTCTTTATGAGGGGTGGATGGGGTGTTTCTAGGGGAAAGAAAAAAGAAAATGACCCACCTACTCTTATCAATCTGACAGTTAAATAAATGGTTTCAGGATATGGTCACAGAGGAAGAGACCTGCTGTATTAAATGCCTTTAGCAGGCTTTCCCTAAGTAAATAGCTAATTAGATTCAGAAACGGTGGAGCATGATCATGTACATTATGCAACATTCTGGGTTATAAAATAGACTTTTCTTCATCATTTTAATGACTTCTGGCTATGTGAGGAAACTATATGAAAATTATTTTGAAACCTCACTTATCATTTTGAGCCAGTGTTATATGTCCAATGCCAGAATATTTTGTTCAACATTTTAAATTGATTTCTAAAGGAAAAATGTTGTTATACAGTCTGCCATAATACTGGAAGTGAAAATCTTAATATCCATATTTCTACTCAGAAGCACTAATATGAGTTTATAGATGAGTTGTACAATTAGAAATACATGTTGCCAGTTTTGAAATGACTAATTAAAAGTGACTATAGGAGTTTAAGATGGGTTTGGGCAGAACTACCAAACTACCAAACTGAACCAAAAATCAAATGCAGGACCATTTCCAGAAATTTTAGATTGTATTTCACACTTATCTTTTTGTTTTCTTGAGTGTGTGTGTGGGGGGTCAGGTTGTCCAAATGTCCATTTTATTTTTTTGCCACAAGCACTGTCTGAACCTCCCTACCTTTTGTTGCATAATTTGGAAAAGAGGCCTCTGTGGATATTACTATTTTCTTCTAAATTAAATTCACAACATTTTTTTTCTTTTGCCAGAGAGAATACTGCACTTGACAGAGATAAAATAATAATAATAATAATAACAGACAGAAAGAGAAAGAATGAAAGCACCCCCTAGTGGGACATAGTCATGCCTCAGTCCCTTTCCTCTCTCTCCTTCCCCTCGGGAATTTGAGGATACACACACATGCACCTGGCATGGTTTTCAACCTACCATGGCTAGAATTCAAACCCTGGTCAGCCATGTGGGAATCTAGTTCCCAATGCACAGCACTTAACCACCGTGATCTGAGGGGGTCAGTCACTTTTTCTTTTTTATTTCCCTTTGTTGAACATGTTAATTATACAATGTCTCCCAATTTTATTTAAGTAAAAACTCTAGGGGAAGCATCGTATATCTATCAATAATGGAATTTGTTTTCAAAACATATTCAAGCAAAATGACTATAGCGTATACAGAAAAAAAGAAGAGATAATAACTTTCCTCTAATTTAGTTCAAGTATTTCACACAGATCATCACATCTTATGGAGTACACTAACTTATAGGGAAAACAAACCGATGCTTCAGCAAAGACTTTGTATGTATACACACACACACACACGAAATCAGCCCACTTAAATTAGGCAGTATGACATAACTCACGAGTCTCTTAAATATTCAAGTCAAAGTGACATGGGACTTTAATTAGCTCACAATCTGCCAGTTCATAATTTTTAACGTATTTAAAAGCACCTTGATTACAAAATCTTCTATTAAATTTTACATCTCCTTGCTATTATGCCAAGATAATGAGGTAGAATTTGTAATATGTGAAAAAATAAATTTAATATAAAATTGCATTTACTCAAAATGTATTAGTATTAGTACTGAAGTATATACTTCTTTATTAGCATAGTAACATTTAACACTATTTTGAACTAGCCTACTTTTTTTCATAATATTACTTGAAAACCCCAAATTCAGACTCTCATCTTAGTTTTTCTGGTGTGGAAGGAGATAAATAGAATACTGAAACACATATACAATATTATACATAACTTTTGTGGTAACTTTTTAATATTCAGTATTATTACATCTTACAAGTTAAATTGTGTTTTGTGATGTAACATTAGAAGTAGAAATACTTTATAAATAACAGTATGAAGTTTATAATATATTCTATTAGGAATAAAAATACAAAATCCAAGCAAGTATATTATAATAACAAAAGGGCCTATATAGACATGTCCTAATCTACATAGGTATCTTTTCATTGTTACTCACATTTTTGAAAATATCTATGAAAAATAAAAAGCAAGCTTATCTCGTAGTGCAATAGTAGGGACTGAATGGAGGGAGCTAGATTCCTCATGGTCAACCAGTTTGAATCCCAGCCTGGTGGTTTGAAAAACATGCCAAGTTCATGTATGTGCCTGCCCAAAGTCCTCATGGAATAAAGATGTGGAGAAAAAAAGATTGCAGTATGACCACACCTCACCGGAGAGTGCTCTCTCCCACTCTCTGGCAAGTTCATGAATTCTCCGGAAATTAGAAAAAAGAAAACAAAATTAAAAGCAAAATTTGGACCTTACTCAATATTTGTTTAAAAGTCACTTCCTAATACACTTAAAGCAATTCACATTCAATTACAGAGGTCTCATATAGACATCTTCATGTTTTGTTATAATTTCTTTTTTCTTTTGAGAGATTCTTTTTTTTTTTTGCTATAGGATGCATATACTTGTTGGAGAGACAGAGAGAGACAGAGACAGAAAGCAAGAAATTACTCCCTAGAGGGGATGGCCATACCTCAATCCATTCTCCTCCATTGTCTTTCAGGATTTTGGGCACATATGCACACACACCCTGAGCAAGTGTTTTTAAGCTGCCAGGTTCGGGAATCGAACCACAGTCAAATATGTGGGAGTCCAGCGATGTAACCATTATGCCATCTGCTGGCTCCAAGTTTTCCTATAATTTCTGAAAGGCAATTGTATAGAAAACAAGAAAAACCAATGACACATGGTAATCATAGTAACAAATATTTGTTGTTCTTTATAGAATAAAAGTACTTGTGTTATTGCTTCCTATGCTGACAAAATTATAGGCCTGCTGGTAGTATGGAATTTTCACTTTGTTCTTTAATTATAGCTATAACTTTATTTTCTTACATAGACTCATATGATGATAAGAATGAAGATACATGAGGGGCCATTTACCCATACCATGAATCTGATAACATGTTTTACCTGTTGTCACAGAAACCCAAGTTATGGTTATGCATTTCTATTAATGCAGGAAATATTAGAATATTAAGACTTTCAGCTCCACTCTTTTTTTTTTCCCTCCCCAGAGACACCCTTAGAGAGGAAGAGGTCAAAAGCATCCTTTAACAGGGTATGGCCATGGCCGCAGTCCCTTTTCCTCCATTACTTCACTCTATTGTGATTTGGGGAATGCATGCACACACATCTGGCAGATCTTTCAAGCAGTCAGGGTCAGGATTTGAACTATATGGTCAGCTGTGTGGGATCCAGCCCCTTAATCACCAAGCCATATGGCCAGCCCTCGACACTACTTTTTAATTTATGTGATATCTTGACAAAAATCAGATCTTGATTTAACTCTTATTTACATCACTTACATCTGATAGCCCACCTTCCTTCATGTTTTATGCTATAAAAGGTATGTCTGGGCATTTCGCACATCAGCAAATGGAGTTGAGCACAGGCGTGTTGGATGTTCTTCTGTTACAACACGCTGAATAGATACTTGTGACTGTAATGGCCATATCATTATATTTTTTAAATTATGCTGACTCCATCTCTGATTTATTAAGTCTGTATAATTATTCAATGCTATCACCTGAGCAGTTTTTAAAAAGCTTCTCATTGATTGGGAACCAGCAGTTAGCGTAATGGCTATGTCGCTGGACTCCCACGTAGTCGACTGCGGTTCGTGTCCCGGACCCAGTGGCTTAAAACTCACGCCGGGCGCATGTGCGTGCGTGCCCAAGATCCCGAGAGGAGAATGGAGGAGAAGGGATTGCGGCGTGACCATCCCCCCTGGGGGGTGATTTCTTGCTTTCTGTCTCTATGACTCTCTCTGTCTGTCTGGCGAGCGCACGCGCCCTACAGTGAAAATCTCTCTCAAAAAAAAAAAAAATGCTTCTCATTGACTATACCTTCAAATAGATTAAACACATTTTTATTCCCTCTGGTCATAGCGTATTATGTAGGTCAAAATAACTGAAGAACTTTTTCTGATTCATTTTATCATGCCTCACATAGCAAAAAAAAAATAAATAAATAAAAATGAAAATGAGATCCATCTTCTGCTTGCTTTATATTTTAGAAAAATTGTATTTATCAGCAAGTCTTTTTACTCTTTCTTGTTTGAAGTCTAAAACATAAATCTTTTAACAGGAATCAAAAATATTTACTTTAATGCCCCCATATGCTTAGTTTTTAATGATTTAAAATCCAATCAAAATTAGCTATTAAGAGAGGCTGTATAACAGTGAGTTATGTACCATAATATAATTTTTTGATCATCTAAACATTTTTCATCTTGCATTTTGAGTTATTAAACTGTGATCTACAACAGAAATAAAAGTAAAACATACAACAGTTCTTCATATGAGGAACTCTTATTAAGAAAAAAATTGAATTTTTAAAGGTTTTTTGTTTCTTACACCCTTGTTTAGTTAATTTGTTCTAAACTCCACAGGTTACTTTAAAAAATATTTTTACATTGTCATAAAAATTATATACAGTCAAATGCACATATATTAAGTGTATAATTTGATGGATCTTGACAAATATATATAGTAATTTACCTAACATCCTGTAAAAATATTGAATTCTGCCACCACTCTAAAAGATTTCCTTTTGCCTTTCTCCAGTTAATTCTCACCTTGTCTAGATTCAAGCATTATAATTTCTTGCCCAAATTAGTTTTATGTATTCTATAACTTTATGTAAGTGTGATCATAGAATATTCACTGCTTTGTGTTTTGCTTCTTTTATTCAATGTGTTTTTGAGATTTACATGTTTTATATGATAACTTCTCTGGGCAACTGTAGGCTCATGGTCCAGGGCTGGCTGGAGGTACATCACAGTGTCAGGACCCTATCGGAGGGGGCGGCGCCTTTTCTCAAATGGTCCAGGGCTGGCTGGAGGTACATCACAGTGTCAGGACCCTATCGGAGGTGCTGGCTCTTTTTCTCAAGGAAAAAATAAATGAACTTAAAATTCTCACAAATGAACAAATTTGGAGCCCAGATAACAGCACAGTGGTAAAATGCAATGTTTTATGAGATTAACCTACATGAGAAGGTTCTGGATTTGAGTCCAGAGATACCCCTACATGTCAGGCACAGGTAATGCCTATAATCCCAACTTAGCTGAGCCTGAAATTGTGGTGTCCAGATCCTGAAAGGAGTGCTGTCTCTATCATTAATAGAAGAGAAGAGCAAATGAACATTTTTTTTAAAAAAATAATGAGTCTGAAGTTCTTAACACACACCGAAATAAGTTAGAATTTGGAAATATGTTATTAGTAAAAATATATGCAAACTGAATATTACTAAAAACATTACGTTACCATACATTGTACTAAACATAGGTAATAAGGAATCAAAGGAAACATTGAGTTTGTTAATATGAATATCTGTTGGCACAAAAAAAAATCAGGAGTGGAAGATTAGGCGTAAAGCTAGTGGGGGAGTATCCCGAGGATAGAAGATAAAGAAATGGGAAGGATAAACTTCATGAGTTTCTTGAGTTCCCATGAAGATGAACAATATAATTAACTCAGTCATGTGTCCTTTCAGTTAGAAAGAGTCAATGGATTAATGGACCTATGATATACATGAATTAAGAAGTATAACGTTCTCTATTGTCAATAAATCAGATAAGAAAAATATAAAAGAGAGCAATCCTATATGGTGTTTGAGAACACAATACAGGAAGTGCTAAACTTTAGATTTTATTTAAAATGTACACCTCAAGTGCATAATAAATACATACAGCAACACAGAGTTATGCATTAAAGGGGAAAGGTATTGCTATAAACCGTTAATACAACAAGAAGGTGCCTTATAAGTTACTACAATTTATTATCTTTAATCTGTATAGGCTATGTTTGTGTAGAACTACTCAAACATACATACACATATACACACACGTGCATGCATAACTGGTGAAATATTAAACTGTGTAGATTATGCTCTGGTCAGATTCATGGGTTTCATATTGCATATATTATTGTGTAAGGTGTTACAATTATAATTGTTTCAAAATAAAAAGTTAAAAAAAAAGGCAGCTGAAAATTATTTGAAATTGATGGTATAATATCCTAAGTAGTAAATGAGAGAAAATAGCTAATTGGATATTATGAGCATAGAAGACTAAAATTTAATATGCTAAATATTCAATTAAGTAAGCTAATGACTAAAAAAAGAGCAATAACAAAACTAAACAAATGAGTAAAAAAAATAAAAAGTAATACAAATTAAAATGTTATAAAAAGATAAAAACAATTTCTTTGACATTATTACTGAAATAAAGATATCATTGAAAAGACTGAAAAAACAAAAACATGCATAATACAGACATATAAAGATAAAAAGTAGGCTGAAATTAGGTATTTCCTTTTTAAAATTCCAGCATAACTATGAAAAACTTTGTAATAATAAATCTGAATATTTTTCTGAAGTATACATTTTATTATGACTCACTAAGAGGATTTATTTACTCTAAAAGACATAATTCCTCCTTTTTATATAATAACAGAAAATATACAAAGAATATAAAGCATCCAAAAAGCTTAATCAAACTAATCAAGACAGTACCAATGCTGAACAAACAAAAATCGATGTGAACATAAATGTAAAAATTTAAATATTGTCAAGCAATTCAGTGAATAGAAAATAATGTTCCTAAAGATGTAGCCAAGAAATATGAAGATGATTTGAAGTTAGAAATTATATAATTATAATTTATTACATTACCATATTAAAAATGAGACTATGATAGTAGTTGCTTCTCCCAATTTAAGAAACTATGATACTCACTAATTAAAATCTCTAAATAAAATGGGCTAACAAGAAAACTTTTTACCTAATAAATAGCATCTGTTAGAAAGAAAAAAGAAAACTTGAGGCCAGCAGGTGGCGTCGCGGTTAAGGCGTTGGACTCACATATGGCCAATGGCACTTTCAATCCTGGACCTGGTTGCTTGAAACTCACACTGTGCATGTGTGTGTGTGCCTGAAATCCCAGGAAGATAATGGAGGAATAGAGATTGCTGTGTGACTATCTTCCACAGTGGATGATTGCTCATTTTCTCTCTCTCTATCTCTCTCTGTGTCTCTGGAAAGTTCATGCACCCTATAGCAAAAATCTAAAATGAAAAAACACAAAAGGAAAACATCAGCAGGGCAAGCCAGTGGCATGGTAGCTAAAGTGGCTGTATCCAAAAAAAATAAAATGGCTGACTGTACGGTTTGAGTCTTAGACATGGCAGCTTGAAAAGCACAAGTGCATGAGTGCTCAAAAATCCTGAAAGGAGAAATGGAGGAGAAGGGATTGTGGCCAGATTATCTCCCTAGAAGGCATTTTCTCATTCTCTCTCTCTCTCTCTCTCTCTCTGTCTCTCTGGTGAGTCCACACATGCTCTGAAAAATTAAAAAAAAACAAAACAAAACATAGAAGTCATATAATTATACAACTTTAGAAGTTTAGAAGTACTACCATCAAAATCAGGAACAAGTCATTGGATGTTGGCCATACCTTTTTGTCTGCCAACTAAATACAAATACTGTAAGTCTTTTTTTTTCTTCTGCTATAGACTGTGTATCCTCACCAGAAAGAGAGAGACAGAAAGTGAGAAATCACTCCCCCAGGGGGGGATTGTCATGTCACAATCTCTTCTCCTCCATTCTCCTCTGGGATTTTGGGAATGCATGCACATGCACCCAGCATAAGTTTAAGCGACCAGGTCTGGGACTCAAATCACAGTTGACTACATGGGAGTTCAGCCACATAGCCATTATGCCACTGCTGGTCTCCAAATACTGTAAGACTTAACCAAATCAATAAAGAAAGAAAAATAACTAAACTAAAAATAAATTATTTCCGCATAGTGAAACAATCAGCAAAATGAAAAGGAAACACATAGAATGGGAAAAAATGTTTGCAAACCATTTACCTGGTAAGGGATTAATATAAAGATTTGCAGAAATTCATGTAGCTTGTAGTCAGCAGATGGCATGGTGGTGAAGGTGGCAGATCCCACATGACAAATCATGGTACAAGTCCCAGACCCAGTGGCTTGAAAATTAAACCAGGCATGTGTGTGCACATGCCCAAAATCCCAAGAAGAGAATGGAAGAGAAAGGATAGTGGCACAGCCATCTTCCCAGAGGATTTCTCACTTTCCTTCTCTGTTTCTTTGTAGCAAGTACATAAGCTTTGTGGCAAAAAAATAAATAAATAAATAAAACAAAAAACAAAAAAAAAAACATAAAAACAAACAAACAAATAAGTAAATATAAAAAGGGGACCAAGAAATGGCATAAATGTTATGTAGCTAGACTTCCAGGTAGTTGACCACAGCTCAAGTCCCAGACCCAGGAGCTTAAAACTCACACTAAGTGTGTGCATGTGTGTGTGTGTGTGTGTGTGTGTGTGTGCATGCCCCAAATCCTGGGAGGTGAAGGGACTGCACCATGGCTATGTCGCTGTGGGCTGGGGGATTTCTTGCTTTCTGTATCTCTGGTGAGCTCCTGTGCCCTATAGCAAAAATATCTCTGTAAGAAAAAAAAAATGTATATAGTTTGATAGCAAAAGAAAAACAAATTCTCTAATTAAAAATGAGTAAACCCTGAATAGCTTTTCTTTTTCTTCAAAGAAAACATATAAATGGACAATAGGCATATGTTAAGGTGCTGAATATCACTAACAATGAATGAAATGTAAATCAAAACCACAATGAGATATATCTCAATCTATTAGGATGGCTACTATTAAAAAGTTAAAAGAAAACAAGTATTGGTGAGGATGTGAAGAAAAGGGAACCATTGTAAATATTAATGAGAACATAAGTCTTTACAACTACTATGGAGAAGAATATGGAGGATTCTAAAAATCTTAAAATAAAGGCAGCAATCCCACACCTAGATATATATTCAAAGAAAATAAAAATCACTGTCTGGAAGACATATCTGCATCCTCTTTTTTTTTTGCTATAGGGCATGTGCACATGCCAGACAGACAGACAGAGAGAGACAGAGAGACAGAAAGTGAGAAATCACCTCCCGGGGCGGGGGGGTGGCGACGCCGCAATCCCTTCTCCTCCATTCTCCTCTCAGGATCTTGGGCGTGTACGCACACGCGCCCGGCGTGAGTTTAAGCCACCGGGTCCTGGACTCAAACCGCGGTTGACTACGTGGGAGTCCAGCGACATAGCCATTACACTAACTGCTGATCTCTGCATCCTCATATTTATTGAAGCATTATTCACAATGGCCAAGAAATGACATAAGTGTCCAGTGTCCATTGACAAATACATGAAAAGAAAAACTATAGTGTGTATATATATATATATATATATATATATATATGCATA
>NW_006159775.1:7612805-7686956 GCF_000334495.1 Tupaia belangeri chinensis | reverse complement strand
TATATATATATATATAAGCATAAACACAATGTAATATTATTCAGTATATTAAAAAAATGAATTACTGACTTTTGCCACAAACTGGATGAAGTAGGAGGATGCTATGCTAAGTGAAATACACCAGACACTGGAAGACAAGTATCTCATGATCACATTGAAAATCAGAATACATAGATACCTGCATGTTGAACATTGACAGTGAGCAGAAATGTCAACCATCTGTTCTATATGATTAAGTCCAGTGTGGCCAACCAAGTAGCCACTTTCTTCACTGATCCAGAATATCCATAGTCAGGACCTCTTCCTGGCATACCAGTGAGAAGTCTCTTGCCTGCACTCAGAAAGGACCATGCTTGTAGTGCTGTTTCTGAATTCTTAACAGATTTTTCTTTAAATTTGTATTTTGAAAGTGAAAAACTGATAAGACAAAGAAACATGCTTAATGGGCTTGGAGCTTTGGCTCATCTGATATCTCACCTCCTGCCTTCTCCCAGGGAAAAGGTTCTATTTCACCTACTCCTCAGCCCCTGGTGCCCACTTGGCCCAGATACACTTTCCTCCACCTCTCTTTTCCCAAGGTAAAGTTTTGGAGGAGGTAAACCTTTTATCTTTTATCATACCTGTACACAGGTATGTGGAGGGCAAGGAGGGGTTGGATGCACTGTCCCTTGCTTCCTGTGGTGAAGGAAGGAATAAGTCATCCATCACAGACTGTCAGTACATTACAGGTTCATCACTCAGCCCTGATGTAGGTGCTAAGTGTCCACAGAGTGGAAGTTGCAATTTCCAGGAAGTTTCCAGACTTCTGTAGGTTAGGGTAGCCACCAATAAAAAGAGATTGATTTCTTTGCCCTTCTTGGTATCCTGAATTTTCATTTGCATTGGATCTCAGAAAGTATGTAGCTAGCCTTGTCTATCATGTCCCCTGAAGCAGATATGAGTATGAGTAGGAGGGAAATTCTTCAATCCTATGCTGAGGGTATGGAATAGTTAGAGACACACCACGCCACATGTAGAAGGCTCATGTCGTCACCATTTGTAGGTCACTCTGTCTGTCAGGCACTGTAAAGTCTAGAGCACATAAATTCTGTAAAGGAGTTACCATCACCCTCATCTCGCTGGTGGCAAAAAAAAAGGTAAGTGAATTTTTCAAGGTCACTCAGTGAATGGGTAGCAAGGTCTTTGAGAAAAAGCTTTTCAGAGAAGGAAATCTCTGAGCCGAGCAGTTCTTTGACAGGACTCTTGGGGAGGTATAAGTATGAGAGAAGGCTTAGAACATACCATGGTGTGGTCCACTTGAGGACCTATGGGTATGTTATGCAGTGAACAGGAATGGAGCTTAGGCAGAGCTTACAGACTTAAAAGTAGAGAGAGCAACAAGAGACGAGGTAGAAAACTAGACCAGATGATGAGAAACTTTGCTTGCATCTAGGCAACTGGGAATCAGCATATATTTTTGGTGGGAGAGTGAGATGATCAGGTCTGCATATTAATTTTAAAAAATCACTTTCACCAAGTGGGGATAGTTTGGCAGGATACTAGCAGAGGGCCAAGGGAATGGTAAATTTAGATGGGATGAGTGCAAAGGTAGTTTTGAAACACAAAGGAGAGTCAAGGGAGTGATGAAGTGGGAGGATGAGGTCACCTGAGCACCTGAGCTAAGGAGGGTGAGTCCAAGGCAGAATTGACCCAAAGCACCCAATACCTCTGAAATATTAGAGCTGTTTGCAAACCCTAGGATTCTACAATTAAGATCCTGTTGGTGAATTCCCCCACTGCAGTTTTACTGGTATGTTTGATATGGAAGCCTTATTTTGTGACTTAGGTGTAAGTGGAATTTGACAAAGTAGTAACAGTAAGTAAAGTAACTATAATTTAATTTTTTTTTTTTTTTTTTGGAGAGGTTTTCACCATAGGGCACGTGCGCTCGCCAGACAGAGAGGAACAGAGAGACAGAAAGCAAGAAATAATCCCCCCAGGGGGGATGGCCACTCCACAATCCCTTCTCCTCCATTCTCCTCTCGGGATCTTGGGCGCGCATGCACACATGCCTGGTGTGAGTTTTAAGCCACCCGGTCTGGGACGCAAACTGCGGTCGACTACATGGGAGTTCAGTGACATAACCATTACGCTAACTGCTGGTCCCAGTAAATATAATTTTATCTAAAGACGAGAGACCAGGGGAAATTAAATACAGTGAAGTAAGTTCAATGCAAATTTTTTCCTTTTATTATTTATTTATTTAGAGATTTTTGCTATAGGGCAAATGCACATGCCAGAGAAACAGAGAGGGATAGAGAGAAAGAAAGCAAGAAACCACCCTCCAGGGGGCCTGGCTATGCTGCAATCCTTTCTCCTCCATTTCCCTCCGAGAATCTTGGGCAGGCACGCACACACGCCCAGTGTAAATTTAAAATTGCTGGGTCTGGAACTAGAACCACAGTCAACTACTGGGAGTACAGTGATATAACCATTATACTATCTGCTGGTCCCTGTTATAAACAAACAAACAAACAAACAAACAAACAAAAAACCAAACAAAAAAACCCACAATTAATTGCCATAGGGCATGTGCACTCACCAGAAAAAGAGAGACATTATTTCCAAAGGTGTGTGGTTACCTGCAATCCCTTTTCCTTCATTTCTTCATCATGTTGGGATGTAGAGCATGGAAGCACACACGCTCAGTGTGTTTTTCAAGTTTCCAGGGCTGGTATTTGAACCACAATTGTCCCTGTGGGATCAAGTTCTCTTAACCACAAGACTATGGAGCTGGCCCTTGTGTTTTTTGTTTTTGCTTTTTGTTGTTGTTGTTATACAGGATTTCCTATCTCATGTTCCCTACAAACGTTTTAAAAAGTCTTCTGCAGAAGCATTTGTTGTTTCTGCCTTGTGGCCAATAGATAAATTGGAGTATTTATCTATGACTATAATCTGCAGTAGTTGATGAGCTCAAGTATAGGGAATGGATATATACATATATTTAAATAATAATTTTATGGTAGTTTCTAATTTACATGTAACAGTTGTACATATTTGTGAGCTATAGTGTGCTTTTTCAATCACATATATAGCATTCTCTGATTGAATCAAGGCCAACACATATCCACCTTCTCCGACATTTATTATTACCAGGTACACTTTTGAAATTCACTCTTTTGGTTACTTTGAAATATATATTGAAGGGACCAGCAGTTAGAGTAATGGCTATGTCGCTGGACTCCCATGTAGTCAACCACAGTTCGCGTCCCAGACCTGGTGGCTTGAGACTCATGCCGGGCGCGTGTGCTTGTGTGCCCAAGATCCCGAGAGGAGAATGGAGGAGAAGGGATTGTGGCGTGGCCATCCCCCCTGGGGGTGATTTCTCACTTTCTGTCTCTCTGTCTCTGTCTGCCTGGCAACCGCACACACCCTATAGCAAAAACCTCTCAAAAAATATATATATATATATTGAATTATATTTTTTATATTTATATTTTGTTTATTATTTCAGTCCCTATAGTATGTAATTGCTTAATGCATAAGAGGAATTTTTTTAAAAAATTAATTAATCGGTCCATAGGTTTTTATCTCTTACATTATTTCTAATTTTTTTGTCTTAAAGATCCAGTCTTGTCAGCCATGACATGCAAAATGCCCCAAGTATGTTTTTGCATTGAAAGGCAGAGCAGTACAGAGCAGAGGTTCTCAAAGTATGGTCCTCAGATCCAACATGGTGAGCATAACCTGGGACATTGTTAGAAATGCAAATTTTCCTGCATCAGCTACCAAAAAGAAACTAGAAAGGGGGTCAGCAAGCCCTCCAAGGATTTCTGATTTACCCTAACATTTGAGAACCAATGCTATAGAAAGATGACTGAATTTAACCAAATGTGTTTTCGCATCTCATTTTTGTCACTTCTAAACTAAGTGCGGTCAGCGTGTTGCTAATGACTCCAGAATGCAGGTCCCTTAAGCAAGGATGGTGGGGAATATGAAACTGACTGATGCAATAGTTCCAAGTGTTACCCCCGTCTGATACAGTGCTGCTATTAAATAAATGCTAATTTCCCCACTATGTATATAATGCGTATATAATGTGTTGCTGTCATGAAGTTACCGTTTGTAGAGAAGCCTAGAAATAACAAAGGTAAAGGAGGACAGGAATCAGGTAGGCTGAACACACAGCAATAGGCTATTGTCCTGGATAGGCTTATCTAGCGTCATCTAGATTTGCACCGTGCCTGTCTCACTTCAAAATCTATTTTATTTTTAGCAACACTCTAGTTACCTTTGTGCCAAGAATAAGTTTGTTATGGCAAAAACAAACAAAAGATTTCTATAAGGAATTTTAGTTTGTAACTTCATAACCTTGCATTTTTTTTTTTTTTTCATTTTTAAACTAGGGGAGACAAAACCATGCTGTGGTGGATGACTTAGTAGCAAATTCTAAATAAAGAAGATTTCTCATATTTGAGGAAAATAAAGGCTTTAATGCTTGTTTGCCCTGTAAATGCTTTTTATCATCTGGCAGGAATGGAAAGATAAAAGGATCAATCACAGGGAAAGGCATGCATGTTTTTCAGAGCTTTGTCTCTTACCATTGTTCTGCTTTAGTGAGAGTATTAAACAGCTTCCTATAAACAGCACTTATTCATACTGCTCATACTTTCATATAGCTGTTCCCCCATCCTCTATCTTTAAATGCAAGGTCAGCCCAACACTGTTATGAAGAAAACCGTTTTGAAATCACACCTCCCTTTCTTTCACGCCTGGAATACATATCTCTGAGTCCTGTTCTTGAATCGACATACATTTAAAAACAATTCAATCATGGATTGATCAGCTGATGCAGTGAAACACAGACTGTAGCTTGCTCTTACCATTGTTTCTCTTTGTTGCAAGAAGGCCTTTGTTTGAATCCTGCAGCATCAGCCCTGCCTGCAATAATTGATTGAGCTATGCCACAGGATATGAAATAAAGGAAGAAAAATAGGAACGGTTAGTGAAAAAAGCCCTGGGAAAATACACAAATAAACGTAGTATACTCAAAGACTGCAGTATTGGTGGAATCCCTACCAGAGCAAAATAAAGCAGGTGACTATATCTTTATTTTCATATTTGGGAGGTGAAATCAAGGAGAGACATTATGTTCCAAGAACTCAGTTAAATTTTCAAATGATCATTTCCTAAGCTCATGGTACAAATACACCTACACAGAGATAGCGTTGAACCTAAGAGCTTTCACACCTTGAGCTCTTTAGATGATAAAAAATGTATATTTTAGAGATGCCTACATAATCTTTATCAAGGGCATAAATACAGTTTGGCTACATCTGTGAACATTTGCATGTAAAACCATTTGAGTGAGATGTTCAGAACTCAGCATTTAGCCTTTGCCAGGAATTTGAATAGGATCTAATACATCCCCAAATATTCTGTGAGGTTTGTATATACATGAGGAAATCACAGCCCTTAAACAAATCTCAAGACTGGAAAGGTCCTTGAAAACCCAGGTACCTTATAATGAGTTGTTTGGGAAAAGTAACGTTATCTAGTTCCATCTATTGCAAACTCACAGGTGGTTGGTAAATGGGAGAGAAACTCAAAATCTAAACACTTTGTTGACACTTCAAGTTACGGAAAAAAAAATTAAATTAGTGAAAAAGATCATTTTGAAGTAGATACCTCTTTTATGTGGGCATTACTGTGGAGACGTTTAGAAAATGTCCTTGTTTACTCCTAAGGGGGCTAATTTTTTAAAGACTTCCTTCTGTTTTTTCCCTCACTACCTAATTTTATCTCTCCCCCTTCCTTTTCTCCTTCCCTTTTTCTATAAAATAAAAACGTCTTAAAAGATAGTTACAGACTCCATCTCAGGAATTATTTGGAAACATACCTAATAAAATTATCTAGTCAAGAATATGAGAATGAGGAGAAAGGATAGGATGGAGCATCATTTCACTGCATAAGAAATTAGCAGAATTTCTGTACTGGGAGATAAAGAGTTGAAGAATAACCCTCAAGTATCTACTTACAAAGAATTCTCAGAGACTAGATAAGTTACAGGCTTTCATGACCAGTCATACATAAATTTAAAAAATAATTGTTTGATGGGCAGTGCTGTGAACAATAAAATATACTCAAATAAAATCATTTATGTTAAGTGGTTTGAATGAAAATGAATAATCAAAATATCTGTGTTTCAGTTTTGGTCTGGCACACTGCAGAGAGAAAAATCACAGAAAAAGATAAAAATTTCAGAAGAAGCAGAAAACAGTATCTAATAGTTACTAAAGAGTTAGACCAAACATTCTGTGATAGGTTTCCATAGATTTTCTCCTTTAATTGATCAGGAGGGACAATTATTTTTCTCATTTCTTTCTTTTTCTTAAAGAGGTTTTTACCTTAGGGCACAAGTGCTCACTGGAAGAGAGAAAGAGACAGCAAGAGAGAAAAGTGAGAACTCACCCCCAAGGGAGATGGCCCCATGGGAGATGGCCACATCACAGATTCCTTGTCCATTCTCCTCCTGGGATCTTGGGCATGCATGCATGCACATGTGCCTGGTGCCTCAAGCCACCAGGTCTGGGAATTAAACCTTGGTTGTCCACGTGGGAGTCCAGTGATGTTAACTGCTATGCCATCTGCTGGCCCCATGTTTTCCTCATATCTTAAACTGAGGAAATGAAAGTATTGAGAAATTAAGTCACTTATCTGAAAGCACATAAATAATAAGTAATATAAATGGGATTAAACACAAGGATTGACACATCAAACAGAAAATAGATAAGACAGAAAGACAGGTAGATAAATATTTGTTAAGTAAATCTTTTTCTGGGTTATTTTGACTTTAAAACATTATTATTAGTGCATGCTGCAGATACATAATGTGTTTTTGCTCGTTTGTTTTTTAGCTTGTTTCTTTTGTGAGAGACAGGGAAAAAGAGAGAATTGCTCCTTTTTGGGTCCCAGGCCATGATCCACCTCAGCCCCAGCCTGTCCTGATCACAGGTACTTTTGCATGCCTGACATTTAAGGAAGGCCCCAGGATGTGAACTCAGGATTTTCTCATGTGAGTCCAGTGGGTTACCACTGTGCCACTAGCAGGACTCATAATCTGTTTTTAAACATAGCACTTTTGTTCTAGGTCCTCTGTGAAGTAATCGTTCTTATGTAATCACATACTCTTGGAATGGTAAGGGTTTTTATGAGTGTGTGTGTGTGTGTGTGTGTGTTTAAGTCTTGAGAATATGTGTGAGTATACACATACATGTGTGCATGCACAAGATAGAGAAAGTCGTCTCCAACAAGGTGATGCCACCTTGTAGTCTCCGGCCTTGTAGTTTGTCAAGATCCTGACCACGTACACCCAGTGTATTTTTCAGGCTAACTGGGAATCAGAACCCAAAGTCAGTCATGTGGTTTCCAGCACTGCAGTTCAGTATGCTACTACCTCCATGTTTTGGGGTAGCCTCAACTCTGTGAAGGCTTGCCCATAACATAAATCAATCCCAAAGAATGCACCTGGAGGCCAGCTGGTGACGGCATAAGCTTATTGCTTACATTAGCTGGACAGGATGTTTCAATGTTGGCTGGGCAGAGATTGGTCCATACAGTCAAGCAATGCAGGCTCAGGCAGGCTCTGTGAGGAAGTCTCTCAAGGGAAACAGCACAACAAGGGAGCACAGAGGAGAGCTCCATGTATGGTGCCTACTCACCGGTCTCGGAGTGGTCGTCCTAATGACCGACTTCATCTTCATAATTCTGGTATGCTATGTCCTAAAAGTACAGGAAGAACTGGTAACAAATTTAAAAGACATTTAATTTTATGAGGTGAACACAGAATGTGAAATAAGTAGACGGCTGTTTTTTCAATCTCTGTCCTATGTAACTATAAGAAATTGGGTCCTAATCACCAGTCTGCTAACTTTCTTTGGTCCTAGGAGGTAACTCTATGACTTACATGACAAATTAATGATTATAGGAGAAGTATAAGAATTGCAAAGATATTAATTTATTGATCATACTAGCTCTTAGAAGTTCCTCAGTAAACTAAATCAAAACAAGTATTCATTGACATTTTCATAGGTTTTCCTTTTAAAATATTTTATTAATTTTTCTATTCCTAGATATTATTCACATTGAAAGACTTACCTTCATACAAAGTTATACGTTTTTTTTTTTTTTTTTTTTTTAAATTTTGCTATAGGGTATGTTCACTTAACAGAGACAGAAAGGGACAGAGAAATGGAAAGTAAGAAATCACTCCCCTGGGAGAATTGGCAGGTTGCAATCCCTTCTTTGTTCTCCTCTCAGGATTTTGCGTGCACATGCACACACACACACAGACACTCACAGAGGCCCAGTGTGAATTTCAAGCCACCAGGTCTAGGACACAAACCACAGTTTGTCATGGGGGAGTCCAGCACCTTAATCACTACATCATCTGCTGGAACAAATTTATACTCTTTTCAAAAAAAAAGAAAGAAAGAAAGAAAGAAATTCTTTTAAGAATCTTCTCAAAAAAGTCAACAAGGGAACTAGCAGTTAGCGTAATGGCTATGTCGCTGGACTCCCACGTAGTTGACCGCGGTTCGTGTCCCGGACCCGGTGGCTTAAAACTCACGCCAGACGTGTGTGCGTGCGTGCCCAAGATCCCGAGAGGAGAATGGAGGAGAAGGGATTGTGGCATGACCATCCCCCCTGGGGGGTGATTTCTCGCTTTCTGTCTCTATGTCTCTCTCTGTCTGTCTGGCAAGCGCACGCGCCCTACAGTGAAAATCTCTCAAAAAAAAAAGAAAGAAAGAAAAAAATTCTTTTAAGAATCTTCTTAAAAAAAGTCAACAAGGGAACCAGCAGTTAGCGCAATGGCTATGTCGCTGGACTCCCACGTAGTCGACTGCGGTTCACGTCCCAGACCCAGTGGCTTAAAACTCATGCCGGGCACGTGTGCGTGCATGCACAAGATCCCGAGAGGAGAATGGAGGAGAAGGGATTGAGGTGTGGCCATCCCCCCTGGGGAGTGATTTCTCGCTTTCTGTCTCTCTGTCTCTCTCTGTCTGTCTGGTGAGTGCACGCGCCCTATAGCAAAAATCTCTCCAATAAAAATAAGTCAACAAGAATAACTTAATTCCAATGAAATGTTATAAAAGTAAAGGGAAGGTTGCAAAGTTCTTTTTACAATTCATTTATTTGTTATTATCATTATTTTTTAAGATTGTTAAGATGTACATGTGCTCACCAGAAAGAGAGAGACAGAGAAAGAGAAGGAAAGTGAGAAAGCACACCACCAGATCCAGGACTCAAATCATAATCAGCCATATGGGAGTCTGGTGCCTTTACCACACCAACTGCTGGTCCCTGCAAATTTGCTTTAAATAAGTGCATAACTTCTTTACACAGGTCCTGTTGGCAGGACCCAAACAGAGACTCTCTCTGAGTTGAAAAGATTTAGTTGAAAATTCAGTAAAGCCAAGGAGGCTAGAGTTAACAGGATAAAGTAGAGAGACGAGAGAGCTGAATACAGTGAGAACTCTCTTGGTCTGCAGGGGTTTCTTCAATTGCCTAGCAGAGTATTAATAAATCTTTGTATGTCACAGATTTCCTGAATAGGAAAGCACCACATGGAAGGACTGTCTAAACTCACGCAGTGCTGAAAAGAGTACCTATTCCTCATAGTCAGATTATACTTTGTGTGCATTTGTTAGAATTTTAGGAAGTGTTTTGTCTTCTAGGAAGGAATAATTAGTCCTAGTCTAAATGCTTCTTTGGTCATGATGAATAAATCCTTAAAGAACCAAACTGTTTTTATTTTTTAATTTTTAATTTTTTTTCTTTTTTTGGAGAGGTTTTTGCCATAGGGTGCGTGCACTCACCAGACAGACAGAGAGAAACAGAGAGACAGAAAGCGAGAAATCACCCCCTAGGGGGGATGGCCACGCCACAATCTCTTTTCCTCCATTCTGCTCTCGGGATCTTGGGCACGCACGCACATGCGCCCGGCGTGAGTTTTAAGCCACCGGGTCTGGGACGTGAGCCGTGGTTGACTACATGGGAGTTCAGCGACATAGCCATTACGCTACCTGCTGGTCCCCCAAACTGTTTTTAGATTATATAATCTAATCCAGAAAAAAAGTTCAAAAATATTTTGGAGAATACAAAAATTAACAGCACTTCTCAGGGTAAAATTCACAGTGATGGATATCCATTTTTAAAATTACAAGGCATGCAAAAGACATTTAAAAGGATATATGTATTCCATGTGTTCAAAAATCTAGTAAATGAATCAGACATGTTAAATATAGACATAGAAATGTGAGTATCCCAAATCGTATCTTAAGAGATGAAAACTCTAATGTCAAAAATGAAAAAATCCACTGGGTAGGGTTAATGGTAGATTATAAATTTCAGGAAAAAAATGTTATTTTTAATTGACAATGAAACATATATAAGCACAAAAATAAAACAAGAATGAAAAAGTGTTGGTGAACTATGAAATAGTCAAATAATTAGAGTAATTAGAGTCCTGGAGAAAGGATAGGTAAAAGAAATATTTGAAGAAATAGTAATTCATAATTTTCCAAACTTGTTAAAAAAATTGTAAATTACAAATTGGAGAGCTTCAATGAACCACGATGTGAAGAAAACTTTATAAGGCATATCATGATCAAACTACTTAAAACTGGTCATAAAGAAAGTAAAAAGGACATTTTTAAAGCTGGCAGAGAAAAACATATGTCACAGAAATAGGAATAAAGATAAGAATGACATTTCTTTTTGGAAATAATACAAGCAAGATGTGGAGCACAATCTTGAGCGTATTGAAAGGAACAAAAACAATGTTTAGAATACTTTAGCCATCAAAAATATCTTGCAAACATGAAAGAGAAATAAAGACTTTTTTTTCCAGAAATAAAAAAGCTAAAAGAATTTATTATAAGCAGACTTGAAAGAAATGTTAAAGTAAGTCCTTTAAACAGAAGAAAATGATGGAATCAGTATTTGCGTAATGAAAAGAAGAGCACCAGACAGTGACTATGTAGGTAAATATAGAGGGTTTTTTTATTATTACTTAAATCTTTTGAAAGATAATTGAATGTTTTAAGCAAAAATAATAATGCGTGTGAAGAGTATAAGATGTGCAAGTAAAATGATGGCAATAATGGCACAGTCTGGGAGGAAAAAATGCAAGAACACTGGTATAAAGTTGATGTGTGTATCATCTTAATGTGCATTCAAGTAAGTTATAGATTTATACAATAAACCCTACAGCAGCAATTAAGTATAAAGGATTATAGTTACGGAGCCAAAAAAAGATGATAAAATTGAATTAAAAAAAAAAAACTATACAATTCAAAAGGAAGCAGAGGGAAACAAAAAATGGATGCGGATGTTGCCAAAAACTAAAAAGCACACACACAAAAAATTTTTCTGTTATGCAAGATGAGTAAGTTCCAGAGATCTGCTATACAACATAGCTCTTATAGTTAATGATACTACACTGTGCACTTAAAATTTTATTAAGAATGTAGCTATCATGTAAAATGTCCATACCATCAAAATAGGCAGGAAGGTACAAGGGAGCCTTTGGAGGTAAAAGATACTCTGTTGGGAATCAGCAGTTAGCGTAATGGCTATGTCGCTGGACTCCCACATAGTCAACCGCAGTTTGCGTCTTGGACCTGGTGGCTTAAAACTCACACTGGGCGCGTGTGTGTGCGTGCCCAAGATCCCGAGAGGAGAATGGAGGAGAAGGGATTGCGGTGTGACCATCCCCCCGGGGGGTGATTTCTCGCTTTCTGTCTCTATGTTTCTCTCCGTCTGTCTGGCGAGCACACGCACCCTATAGCGGAAACCTCTCCAAAAAAAAGAAAAAAAGATACTCTGTTAACTTCATAGCAGAGATACTTTCATGAGTGTATATGTGCATTCAAATTCATCAAGTCATATACATTATGTATGTGCAGGGTTTTTTGGTATAGGAATTACAAATCAATAAAGCTGCTAACAAACATAAAAGAATAAGCATGATCACCAATATTTAAACAGAATTTGGAGAAAGAGCATTGCATGCAGCAAGGAAGAGATGAGAGTGTATGTGTATTCCTTTCTACAATGATGTTTATGAAGAGGGAGAAGAACTTGGTGGAAATTTACAAATTTTAGTAGAATCACACTGGAATTCCACCGTGGCAAGTGGAAGGGAAATGCGAGCAGAAAGGACTCATTGTATTAGTATAACACAGATTGGCCAGAACAAAATCAAGGCTCTCCTCCAGAAGCACGTAAGTAAAGTGGCTCAGCCTAAGCTAGAACAGAGATGGAGCATTTCACTCCTCTGTCACCACAATCCCCTCAACTATAAAATCTTTTCTTAGTGATGTTCAGATGTGCACAAATAAGACCTTTTGTTACTTCAGTTATTTTTCACTGAAATTTAAACTAATGTCTATTTTAATTTGGATGAGGTGGAACCGTGCTCGTGCAAAGGAAAAAGAGAAGAAACAACTTAGGCCCATGATTCAGAAAATTATCCTACTGTTCAAAAAAGTAATTCTTAAGAGAACATAGGTGATCTGGTGTAAATTTTACTGAACCTAAATTTTATTTTTGTTAAAGAAGGGTAATAGGTAAAAACTACTTCATGAGGATTAAATAAGGTGCATACGAAATAATTAGCATAATGTTTAATGCAATTACTGTGTATTAATGCATTTAAGTTTAGGCTTCAGAAAGGATACTTCTTACAAATAATTTATTTGTTTGTTTGTTTTTCTCTTGGTTCTCAAAAATTGGCAACTAATTCTAACAGCTGATATTAAAGCCTTAATTGATTAGAGTTGATTACATTGGGAAAGTCAACCCTTATGACCTAACTTTATTGTTTTCTTTCTTATTCCTCATGGAAAACTTCACCCAGAAATAGTGATACAAATTGTCTGTTATAGATGATTAGACTGGTCAATTATTATTATTATTATTATTATTATTATTATTGTTATTTTTAATCTCCTGTAGTTCTGTACTCAAAGATCAACCATACAGATCAGTCTTTTCCTCAGACCAAGACAAACATAGTTAATAAGTTATAGCATTAATCTTTTGAATCTTGCCCACAGAATCATGCATTAGGCAAGTTCTAGGTAGATTGGGAATATTTCTTATTTTTAGTTCAGAATGGGACCAACAAAAGTTCTTCTTGATGATGACCTCTCACCTCTTTCTTCATATTTGTATCTTTGTATTTAGAATAAACGCCAGATCTACTTCTTAATAAAGCTCAACAGTGATAAATAATCTCTAGAATAGTTTTCATTCTATATTTTTAAAAGTTTCTGAACCTATTTCATGCAAGATAAAAGATGTGAGGTTATTTGTGTGTCATGGGTTATGAATTGTAAGAATTTGTACATTTTGAACCTAATGGAAATTTAATAGAAATTTGGCCAGCAGATCGTGTGGGAGTTAAGGTGCTAGATTCCCATTTGGTGACTCTGCCGTTTGAATCTCAGACCAGGAGGCTTGAAAATCTTGCCAGGCAGGTGGGCATACATGCCCAAAATCCTGAGAGGAGAATGGTGGAGAAGGGACTGTGGCATGGCCATTCCCTTTGGGGAGAGATTTCTCATTTTCCCTCTCTGTCTGTCTCTGTGTCTCTCCAGTGAGTGCATGCACCCTATAGCAAAAACAAAACCAAACAAAAAAATTTAAACATGATTAAAATTGAATAGTTATTAATAGGTTAAGGTTGGGAGAGTGAACTGCCTTTGGCTTTGAGCATCCCTTCATAATCATGTTAGCATAAAAGAACTCAAGACCCTCACTACTCTTTACCCTGGATATTTCTCCTGGTTCCATTCGCAGCTAGTAAACTGGAAAGATGAGATTACCCCCTACCTCTCATCCTCAACCCCAACAAAAGACAAACTTGCCTCCACTTACTATAAAAGCAAGCTCCTGGTTCTTCTCTAATGTAGTCTATTGCCTCTGTGAGCACCCATCATGGGCCTTTTGCATCACATGTGTGGGACCTGGGAGAAAAAGGTAACTGACAAAAACCACTAGGAAGCTCCAGCTACTGTTTTTGTTGCCACTTACAAACTCTTTTATCTTTAACCCAGGAGTCTCATGTCTTCTCTTAATATCCACGAGACCACAGTTAGCTTTTAGCTTGTAGGTAGAATAAGATACCTAAACTTGCACAGTTCATGATAGGTAGTAATTATTTAGATTACCAGTTTCCTCTCTCTCTCTCTCTCTTTCTCTCTTTCTCTATTTCTTCCTTTTCTTTCTTTCTGTTTTTGCTTTAAGGCACATTAGGTTTTAGCCATAAAGCACATGCACTCACCAGAGAGGGGCAAGACAGAGAGACAGGAAAAAGAAGGTGAGAAATCCCCTCCCAGAAGGGATGGCCACACTGCAGTCACATCTCCTCTTGGGATTTTGGGCACACTCACTCGCACATGTCCTCCACTTGATTTTCAAGTGACTGGGTCCAGAATTTGAACCACAGTTGGTCATGAGGGAATCCAGCCACCCTAACCACCACGCCACCTGTTAGCCCCTGGATTACCATTTTTCTATTTGTTTCTGCGGTTGATGGTAGAAATTTCTTGTTTCTGTAATTCTTGAGAAATACTCTTTTCATACTTTTCATCCATGTAATTTTAAAGAGGCTTAGAGACATGAAAAACTGTCTTACACTCGAGCCTCTCGCAATAATGTATAGTGGTACTTTAGTACTCCCAATCTTCAAACTATGTTTACTATGTACTAAAACAAAATAGCATTACACATTTAGAAAGAGAGGAGAGACTGATTTAAAATTTTCAGTCAAAAGAAATTTGGAATTTTTGGAATGACCATCATAATGGAAAATATTGAATTTAATGAACAACTTGGATGAGTTACAAATGTGGGAAAGAAATAAATGAAACCTAATAACACTGGAATGTTTTGTGGACATGATGACATATAAAATAAATTCAAACATCAAAATGACATTTTATTGACTTATAAATTCATATAAAGATTCTTAAAATTGCTAGTCATTGTACATTAGAACTGTAATATTCAATTAAAGAGGCTGGCACAAATATGAAAACTGTTATAAATATTCTTTGTATATAGACTGTATGGCCTCCTAGTTAAAATGAGTAATTTTTTTAGAATTTCAGGCTTTACTCAACTCTGCAGGGATTCCTTCAGGTATGAGTTTAATTCTTTTGGGATATTTTTACTTTCAACACTCATTTCACCTAAACCAACTACATGTGGTATATGAGGAAAGGGCAAGATGTAGGAAATATATTTGTCTCAGAGACTGTTGAGTTGAAATTTCCCATGAGAAAAAAACGAGTAACTAATGGCACTTCTCGGCCTTTGGTGTTTGTACCTATACATTATATATATATGTGTGTGTGTGTGTGTGTGTGTATGTGTATGTGTACATATATATACACTTTTTGTTAGGTTTTTGCCATAGGGCACGTGCACTGATCTCTATTATTATTGTTTCTAAACCCATGACAAGGTAAAAATCCAAAGTTATCCTTGCAGTTTCCTACCAAGTCTTTTTCTAAGACTGACTACCTAGTACTCATTTTCTGTCTGGAACACATGATGTGTGATTTTCAGAGCTTGTTTTTGGTCCCCCTTCGACTGCCCTCTCTTTTAAGCATGTCTCCAGTTTTTGCCATAATTCATTCCAGCGCCCAACAGCTAAAATGACTTTCCAAAAGCATTCTTGGTTGGGTGAATAAAAATACCGCAGCCTGCCACGAGGGGGCAGGGCAGAATTGGAGAAAGACTTCAGTGGGCGGGCAGCAGCAGGCTGCCCCTAGACTGACCAGGTCTTAGCCTTGGCTGTCCTGAAGTTCCGGAGGGCATCAGACAGTGTGAACCGTGTTTTGCAGTCAAGGGGGCCACATCCGTGAAGGCAGCTCTCAGTGTTCACTTCATGCTGCAGTGGGGAAACAAGGTTACCCAACATGATGCAGTTGCTCTGGTCAAAGTGCCAATTTTGAAGCTTTCAAAACTGGAATAAAATTCTATTTGTTTTTAATGCATCCTGCTGCTTTCCTTGGTTTCTGTATTTCAAAAGTTTTATTCAATTTGACAACAAAAATGAAGATGCTTGGCAAAAGAAGGCCCTGCACTGAGGCCCAGCACAGCGGCTGAGAATAGCAACGCGGCTCAAGAACAAAGCTTCTCCTGGGCCCATAACCATTTGCATGTTCAAACCTGAACCTTTGGTATTAGAATTCTAAGGAAAGAAGCCAGCAGATGGCGAAATGGTTACATTGCTGGACTCCCACATGGCCCCCTGTGGTTGAGTCCAGGACCAGCAGCTTGGAACTCATGCTGGGTATGTGTGCATGCATGCCCAAAATCCCAGCAAGAGAATGGAGGAGAAAGGAATGTGGCATGGCCATCCTCCCGGGAGATGATTTTTCGCTTTCTGACTCTGTCTCTATCTCTCTCCGTCTGTCTGGCGAGCACACGCACCCTATAGCGGAAACCTCTCCAAAAAAAAGAAAAAAAGATACTCTGTTAACTTCATAGCAGAGATACTTTCATGAGTGTATATGTGCATTCAAATTCATCAAGTCATATACATTATGTATGTGCAGGGTTTTTTGGTATAGGAATTACAAATCAATAAAGCTGCTAACAAACATAAAAGAATAAGCATGATCACCAATATTTAAACAGAATTTGGAGAAAGAGCATTGCATGCAGCAAGGAAGAGATGAGAGTGTATGTGTATTCCTTTCTACAATGATGTTTATGAAGAGGGAGAAGAACTTGGTGGAAATTTACAAATTTTAGTAGAATCACACTGGAATTCCACCGTGGCAAGTGGAAGGGAAATGCGAGCAGAAAGGACTCATTGTATTAGTATAACACAGATTGGCCAGAACAAAATCAAGGCTCTCCTCCAGAAGCACGTAAGTAAAGTGGCTCAGCCTAAGCTAGAACAGAGATGGAGCATTTCACTCCTCTGTCACCACAATCCCCTCAACTATAAAATCTTTTCTTAGTGATGTTCAGATGTGCACAAATAAGACCTTTTGTTACTTCAGTTATTTTTCACTGAAATTTAAACTAATGTCTATTTTAATTTGGATGAGGTGGAACCGTGCTCGTGCAAAGGAAAAAGAGAAGAAACAACTTAGGCCCATGATTCAGAAAATTATCCTACTGTTCAAAAAAGTAATTCTTAAGAGAACATAGGTGATCTGGTGTAAATTTTACTGAACCTAAATTTTATTTTTGTTAAAGAAGGGTAATAGGTAAAAACTACTTCATGAGGATTAAATAAGGTGCATACGAAATAATTAGCATAATGTTTAATGCAATTACTGTGTATTAATGCATTTAAGTTTAGGCTTCAGAAAGGATACTTCTTACAAATAATTTATTTGTTTGTTTGTTTTTCTCTTGGTTCTCAAAAATTGGCAACTAATTCTAACAGCTGATATTAAAGCCTTAATTGATTAGAGTTGATTACATTGGGAAAGTCAACCCTTATGACCTAACTTTATTGTTTTCTTTCTTATTCCTCATGGAAAACTTCACCCAGAAATAGTGATACAAATTGTCTGTTATAGATGATTAGACTGGTCAATTATTATTATTATTATTATTATTATTATTATTGTTATTTTTAATCTCCTGTAGTTCTGTACTCAAAGATCAACCATACAGATCAGTCTTTTCCTCAGACCAAGACAAATTTAGATGAAAACTACTGACTTCTATTTTCTGATGTTTGTTTAGTAACTCACATCAACTGTACAATAAAAGAAACTGATTTGAAAGTAAATGTAAAAAACAAATACAATTGTCTTCAATTAAAAAATGGAAATATGGTAGATTTAAATCCAAACATATCAATAATCAAATTAATGTTAACACTTTGAACACACCAATTAAAATGCAGAGATTGTTGAAATAGAAAACCCAACTCATTTGCATTCTACAATAAATCCAGTTTAAATATAAAACAAAAAGAAATGAAAATATACTATGCCAACACTAATTAAAACAACATTGAGTGCTTATTTTGATGTCCAACATTGTACCTTTCAGAATAAAAAATATTCTACTGTTCAAAAAAGTAATTCTTAAGAGAACATATGTATCCTAAGCATTTTTGGACCAAATGACAGAACTTCAAAACACATGAAGTTGATGGAAACTAATGAGTGACAAAGATAAAGACAAATCTGCAAGCAAAATCAGAAATTTTAATATCCTTGCCTGTGTAACTGTTGGGAGAATTCTTTTTAAAATCAAGAATATACAATAGTACACGTGAATAACACTATAAATCAAATTTTTCTCGTGAATGTTATTGAAATCTCATAATAGAGATACATAGCAGAATACATATCCTTTGAAATATTTCAAAAGTTTACTGAAGTGGAACATAATTAGGCCCCTAAAATGAATCTAAATAGATTTTCAAAGTTTCAAATCATACTAAGTAAGTTCTTTGACCATAATAGATTGTAATGAGAAATCCATAACAGAAGATCTCTGGAAAATCCCCAAATATCTGGAAATTCAATTCACTCTTCTTTATAAGCCTTCTTTCAAAGAATAACTCAGAGAAATATTAGAAATTATTTTGAAGACATTAAATTAGAAATATAACATATTAGTCTTTTTATGCAGACAAAGCAATATTTAGATAAAAATTTGTTAACACTAAACACATACTAGAAAAAAGAAAGATCTTGAAATAAATGCCCTTCTACATTATGAACATAATCAAGAAAAAAAATGACAATGTAAATGAAACCAAGGTATGCAGTAGAAATAAATTTGTTCAGGGCAGAGTGAAATTCAATGAAATTGAAAACAACACAGGTACACACAAATAAAGAAACTCTTGTTTGAGAAGATTATATTGGCAAATGTCTAGACAAAGAGAAAAGACACAAATGATCAATATCAAGAATAATAAAAGTGATACTATTACATCTTTTACAAAGATTAAAAAGTGTAATACAGGAATGAATATTATAAAATCTTTTACTTGTGTATCTAAAATTTCAATAAAATATATAAATTAATACAGTTCTAAAGTAAAGCAAAATCAACAATCAGGCAACAAAAAAGTCTCATGAATCAAGGAGGGCAGATTTATAAAACCAAGATAGTCTTACCACGGTCAATGAAAGGATTGTGAGATAACACTTTATAATCTGAAAAGATCTGTATTTGTTTCAACTAGTGGAAAGCAACATTGTACATAACAAGAGCACATTAGGAAGAAAGACAAAAAGGAAAAACACAAGTTTCTATTTCTTCTTTCCATTTGAAGATTAATCTTGCCGGTACAGTACTCTTGACTGAAATTGGTTGGTTTTTTTTGTTTTTTTTTCCCCCTTAGAATTCTAAATATGTCTTCCCATTCTTTCCTTGCCTGTAGTGTTTCAGTTGAAAGGTCTGATGTTAGTCTAATGGGTAACCTTAGAAGTAACTTGGCTTTTTTCTCTTGCGTTTTTAGAATATTGGCTTTCTCTTTGATTTTTACCATTTTGGCTATGATATGCTTTGGAGGGGATCTTCTTTTTTAAATCTATTTTGTTTCCTTTGTATTACCTGGGTTTTGATGTCTGAATGCCTCTTTAAATTTGGAAAGTATTTAGCTAATATGTAATGAAAAAGATTTTCTATGTCTACTTATTTATTTGCCTTTTGAAATACCTATTATGTAAATATTTTTCTGGGATTGTCAGGGATTTTCCATATGCTACTTTTTTTTTTTTTTTTTTTTTTTCTTTTTTGTCATAGGGTGTGTGGAGAAGGACAGAGGGACAGTGGGAGGGAAAGTGTTAACTCATCCCTGGGCAAGATAGTCCTGCTGCAATCCCATCCCCTCCATTCTCCTCTCAGATTTTGGGCATGCACATACAGGCATCTGGTGTGATTTTGAAGCTGCCAGGTCTGGGACTCAAACAGTGGTCAGTCATGTGGAAGTTCATGCCTTAACCACTATGCCACCAGCTGGCTCCCATTGTCCTATTTTTAATAGTTATTTTTCCCATTCTTTTTTTTTTTTGAACTAAATTGGTGGTTTTGTCTTCAAAGTCAGAGATTCTTTCTTCTGTATGGTCTAATCTGCTGTTAATACTTTCAAGGGAGGTTTTGATTTCCTGTATCACATTCTTTTTTTTTTCTTTTTTTTTTTTAAGAGGTATTTGCTATAGGACACGTGTGCTCACCAGAAAGGCAGAGACAGAGAGGTAGAAAGCAAGAAATCACTCCCCAGGGGGGATGGCCACGTCACAATCTCTTTTCCTCCATTCTGCTCTCAGGATCTTGGGCATGCACACACACACGCCCAGCGTGAGTTTTAAGCCACTGGGTACGGGACGCGAACAGCAGTCGACTACATGGGAATCCAGCGACATAGCCGTTATGCTAACTTCTGGTCCCTGTATCACATTCTTTATTTCCAAAAGTTGTGTCCAATTCTTTTCTGGAATGTTTATCAGGATGTAGTTCCTCCTTCAAGTCATGGAAAGATTTCTCACCTCCTGGAATTGGTTGTCTGTTTTCTCTTGCATCTTATTGAGTTTAGTTGCAATGAATATTCTGAATTCTTTTCCTGACATTTCTGGGATCTCTTGTGTTTTATTCACTGTTAGTGAGAAGTTATTATGTTTCTTTTGGGAAGAGATATTTTCTGGTTTTCTCCTATATCTCGGGCTCTGCTTTCATTTTTTGTCATCTTTTTAAAAAGTTTTTTTAATTTTATTTTTCATATGTATTTTTTATTTTTTTATTTGGAGAGGTTTATGCTACTTGGCATGTGTGCTCTCTGAAAAGACAAAGAGAGACAGAGAGACAAAAAGCAAGAAATCACTTCCTGGAGGGATGGTCACGCTACAATCCCTCTCCTACATTCTCCTCTTTTGATCTTGGGCACACGTGCACACATACCTGGCATAAGTTTAAGCTACCAGGTCCAGGTCTCAAACCGCTGTTGACTACGTGAGAGTCCAGCAGCATAACCTTTATGCCATCTGCTGGTCCCTGACTTTTAGTCATCTGGTAATATATTCAACTCTCTCCTTCTAGAGTACATTTCTAGAGCTGAGTGTTCATGCACGTCCCTATGGTGTGAATTAGCTCTGTGCCAGCTTACCACCTTTACTGTGGGTGGGAGTGTGAAATCCACAGAGGGAGTTTTGGGTTAAGATATTCAGAGGGGAGGTCCTCTTCTTTTACAGCTGGGAGGTTGTGGGAAAACAATTACTCCAAAATCTCTGTGTTCAGGTGTTTGGTTCCCGTACACCCAATTCTCTCTAGTCACAATATGATAGGAGACTGAACTGGATAGGTAGAATTTAAGGTGGTATTCCAATTTGCCACCCCTTCTCTCCAACCACTGGCTGAGCATTGGTGATCAGCTCAAACTGGGTGACCTTCACTTCCTTGTTGCTCTTTCTAAATCTCAACAAAACTTTAAATTAGATTAATTAAAGGAAAATCCTTAATGATAAAATAAACTAACATTTAGCAAATTAAGAATAGGAGAAAATTTCCTCAGCCTTATAGAAACCTACAGCTCCATAAAAACCTACAGCTAACCTCATACGTTATAAATAAAACAACCATTGCTCTCCTTCTGAGATTAGGAATAAAGGAAGAATGTCTGCTCTTTCCATGCATTTTCAACATTGAACTGGAGCTCCTATCAGTGCAATAAAGCAAGAAAAGTAAATACAAGCTATGCATAGCAGAAATAAAAAAGGAAACTTAACTTTATTTGCAGAGGAAATTATCACATATGTAGAAATAATAAGGAATCTACATAAGTGCTGGCAGAACAAAGAAATGAGTTTAGAAAGATTGCCCAATACAACAATACATATACACAAAATCAATTCCATTCTTGTTAATCACAAACATTGAACTAAAACAAAAAATATTATACGTAATAACATATCACTTAGCAGATAAGAGACTTTTATGTAAGACTATAAAGCATTCTTCTTTACAAGGATATACTCAATAATAAGGGGAAAAATCTTAATTAAAAACAAAAAGCTTTTGACTTACACTTTACAGATATACAAATAGCATACAGGCATATAAAGTGATTCTCAACATCATTTGTCCTTTGGGAAATGCATATTAAAACCAAAATGAGGGACCAGCAGTTAGCATAATGGCTATGTTGCTGGACTCCCATGTAGTCGACTGCGGGGTTCACATCCCAGACCCAGCGGCTTAAAACTCACGCCAGGCGCGTGTGCACACATGCCCAAGATCCTGAGATGAGAATGGAAGAGAAGGGATTACGGCATGGCCATCCCCCCTGGGGGGTGATTTCTTGCTTTCTATCTCTCTGTCTCTCTCTGGCGAGCGCCCTATAGCAAAAACCTCCTTAAAAAAATGAGATACCAATACATGCTTATGAGAATACGAAAAACTGAAAAAAAAACAATGAAATTGTGATAGAATGTAATCAGTACTTGACTGTGCATAGAAATGATAGGGAAATACTACAAAGGATATGATTAATCTTTTAGGGGTGAATATGAAGGAATTTTGTAGGTAATGGATCTGTTTTTGTCTGGTTAATAGTAGTGATAGTTTCATGGGTATATTCAGATGTAAAACTCATCCAGCATGTGATGTAGTGGCTAAGATGCTGATCTTACACATGGCCGACCGCACTCAAGTCTTGGACCTGGCGGCTTGAAAATCACGCATAGTGCGTATGCATGTATGCCCAAAATCCCAAGGAGAGAATGGCATAGAAGGGATTGAAGCATGGCCATCCCCTTGGAGGGTGACTTCTCACTTTCCTTCTCTCTGTGTCTCTTTGACTCTCTCAAGTAGGCACATGCACCATATGGCAAAAACCTTGAAAAAAAGCTATTGAATTATACACTCCAAGTACATCCAGAGAGAAATAAGAGATAAATTCCAGGCATTAATAGGGAATTGTACACCATCTAACTCTAATCTAACACATTCATTAAAATATTCACAGTGCGAGAAAGACCCAGAACACATTTAATTATCGTAGTAATGATCAATTTCTAACTCAGGAAAACATGTAGGGATGTGTGTGGGCATATATATATTTATATATATATACATACACACACAACACACACACACACACTAGATATAGATATAGACACTTACACCTTGAAATAAGACAAAATGGCGTGCATAATATCAATTACATACATGATAAAGATTTTACATATACATATATAAACTTAAAAAAGTTTGTGGAAAATAAAATTAAAGTATGAGTTTATTTTGGATTTAAAAAATTTTGAAATCATGCATAGTCTCTTCATAATGCACATTTTCCATGAAACCTTTGAAGACTCCTTGTATATCCATATTAATGCGGTACAATTTTATTTTAAAATAAGTAAATATAATATCCTTCCCACTAGATTATTGTGAAAATACATTATTGAACTTATTTACAATATTAGCTTGCATAGTTAAGTACATCTTTAAATGCTAGATAGTATTTTCTATCAGAATTGCTTCACTCATATATTCATTGTGATTGCTGCAATATACTTAATAAACATTTTAAATAAATGTTCACCTTCCCCTCTTAATCCAGAATGCCCATTTGGTTAATAGTGATCTCAATATCTGTTTCTCAATATTAATACTTTAATATTCTGAATACACCTTAATAATCTGAAGTATGTGTGTTTTACATTTCCTATCAGTAATAAGTTTTCTATTGATATGCAATTTTAAAGGTTATTCCCTCTGTTTTATTACTGTATTTCTTCATATGAAATATAAAATTACAAAAGTATTTGAACATGTATAAAATTTTCCTTGAAACCTATGAAGGGAGTAGATAACTGTCTTTCTGGCTAAATTTATATGCCGTACCTATTTTTGTTTGAGTGACAGAAGCAAGATTATTCTAGAAGAATTAACCAATGCTAGCTAAAAATGCTGTTATATTATTTTTATTCCTAATTTGTCTTGGTATTTGTTATTGTCTGGTGTTGAAAGAGATTACCTATAAATAAAACAAACCTTTATTTACAATATATGTCAATCAGGGAGTTGGAAAATAAACATCTACAGCTGCAAGTTGCTACTTCAAACTTTAAATATTTATGTTGCCATGATGACAACAGTATCTTTGTAAAATCATGATGGAAACCTTACCTCAAGAATTAACGCTCTTTTCATTTTTTGGCTTGATCTCACCTCCTATATCCCCACAACTTTACGTATAGAAAAGTTTTCAAACAAATTTTGGAAAATGCTAATTATTAAAAAGCAACATGGATTTCAATAAGTTCTGTACCAAAATAAACTCCTAATTTATTTCCATTTGGCCTTGACCTTCCTAAATCCTCTCATATGTATGTATATTATCTATACACACATATTCACATATATATAGTGCATATGTATGTGTACACACACAATCTTCATATACAATAGTATATAAGCATATTGACACACATTGTTGTATATATGTGTAATATTTCACACTGTATTTCAATACAAATGTTGATATGTTGCTAGATTATAGGTGTATACATTTAAATATACATGTGTCTCCTTATGCATGCTATGATTTATTATTATTTTGTGTATACTAAACATGTAAAATAGTATAAATTTATTATGTACAAGAATATAAACTATGTGAATATCCTTTCACTATGTAGGAAACTGGAGAGGTTAGAATTGGTTAGGTAGCATAAAAGAGGTAAAAATAATTGTTACATGTGGACTTGGTCAATGCAAATTTTGCAAGCTGAACATAAATTCTGTAGACCTAACGATTTTTGAAAACCATTTTCAAGGCTGTTTATGTCTCATGTGAAAATCTAAATGGGATCTTACAGGAACTGGATTAAAGAATTTAGCTCTTGTCAAATATTGCTGGTCTCTGCTTTTTAATTTTTCTTCCTCTCAGAGTTCTCTTGCCTTAATGCATGCTTAGACTTTGTAGGCCAAAAGTAAAACTCTCTAGCTAATATTTTTTCTTCCTATTGTGCAAGGGATTCTTTAATGCTTACACGGTTATTTGAGTTTTGCTGTAGAATGCTGTGTACTGCAGTTTCGCTTTGAAATGAATGATCTTTTTGTTGTTGTTTGTTTCAAAGTAAACAATTTTCTGAAGCATTTTGTTGTACATTGTTAAAAGTCATCCTATTGCTTAGATATAGAATGGGATATATTTAGAAAAAAAAAATCACCGCTGTGAACAACTAACTGTTTGATCAGCAATACTTCCTTCTTTTGTACTGGTCTTAGTCCCTATCTGTCCTCTATGACACATCAGGATATGACTAGCTGGTACCACTCACAGTGGAAGCAATTTAATCTTTGTGAGAAAAGATTTCTGTTTCTCTGAAGTCACATGAACATTCTAGGAAGAATGGTTGATTAAACTATTTTTGTCAGCAGTTACATTTATCTGACCACATCCTTTTTTCCATTTTACTTTAGAGGTATAATCAGGCCCAATTTTTCCCTGTATGTATGTGCTTTGTTCTTACAGTATTTTCCAGAGCAAGAGGGATTTTTCAGTAGTTGTTCTAGATTTATCTTTCAGTGTGAAAATCTAGCTATTATTCAGCATTTCAAACAGCAGACATAATATCCTATTTTAAACTTCCAGTTGGAGTTTGTCTTTGAATAGTGAATAAAGGGTTATATTTTATGTATAGCTTTCACTTCATTGTATCATTTCTTCTCTCCATCTATACTTTGTGTACATATTACAGCTGGGTGAAAGATCTGGTAAGAGATTGGCATAAAACCAGCTGAAAAATGATTATTCTTGGGAACCAGCAGTTAGCATAATGGCTATGTCGCTGAACTCCCACGTAGTCAACCACTGTTTGTGTCCCAGACCCGGTGGCTTAAAACTCATGCCGGGCACGTGTGCATACGTGCCCAAAATCCCGAGAGGAGAATGGAGGAGAAGGGATTGCGGTGTGACCATGCCCCCTGGGGGGGTTGATTTCTCGCTTTCTTTCTCTATGTCTCTCTCTGTCTGTCTGGCGAGCGCACACACCCTATATATTTAGAAAAAAAAAATCACCGCTGTGAACAACTAACTGTTTGATCAGCAATACTTCCTTCTTTTGTACTGGTCTTAGTCCCTATCTGTCCTCTATGACACATCAGGATATGACTAGCTGGTACCACTCACAGTGGAAGCAATTTAATCTTTGTGAGAAAAGATTTCTGTTTCTCTGAAGTCACATGAACATTCTAGGAAGAATGGTTGATTAAACTATTTTTGTCAGCAGTTACATTTATCTGACCACATCCTTTTTTCCATTTTACTTTAGAGGTATAATCAGGCCCAATTTTTCCCTGTATGTATGTGCTTTGTTCTTACAGTATTTTCCAGAGCAAGAGGGATTTTTCAGTAGTTGTTCTAGATTTATCTTTCAGTGTGAAAATCTAGCTATTATTCAGCATTTCAAACAGCAGACATAATATCCTATTTTAAACTTCCAGTTGGAGTTTGTCTTTGAATAGTGAATAAAGGGTTATATTTTATGTATAGCTTTCACTTCATTGTATCATTTCTTCTCTCCATCTATACTTTGTGTACATATTACAGCTGGGTGAAAGATCTGGTAAGAGATTGGCATAAAACCAGCTGAAAAATGATTATTCTTGGGAACCAGCAGTTAGCATAATGGCTATGTCGCTGAACTCCCACGTAGTCAACCACTGTTTGTGTCCCAGACCCGGTGGCTTAAAACTCATGCCGGGCACGTGTGCATACGTGCCCAAAATCCCGAGAGGAGAATGGAGGAGAAGGGATTGCGGTGTGACCATGCCCCCTGGGGGGGTTGATTTCTCGCTTTCTTTCTCTATGTCTCTCTCTGTCTGTCTGGCGAGCGCACACACCCTATAGCGAAAATCTCTCAAAAAAATTTTTAAAAATTAAAAAAAGAGAAAAATGATTGTTCTTTCCTTCTGAGAACCTACTCCAATCTACTTCACTTTTCTTATAGCTTGAGGAAAAAAATGACAATCGATGTTCTGTAAGACTGTATTAAAGATGATTAGGAGGATGTAAACGACAATGGGTATTCTAGAAATACATGTGAGAGCTAAACAGAACTAAAGACATACAAAATATTTTGTTTACTGGGGCAATGAAGGATCAAAGCAGGAAGAAAAATAAGTTTTCCTTATTACAAATAATGTGAAATAGAGGTATTTTAGTCAATTTAGGTAAATTAATATTTTGGAAGAGGTTATTATTCTCTGATTAAGAATTAAGCCTTTATATGTTTTTATATGGCTATGTTGTGAACAGCTTCATGAAACAAACAAGATAGTTTTCTGCATATGTGTTTAGAGATTTCTTGGCAAAGTATAATATATTTGTAAAGCTTGAATACTGAAGGTCAGTTGCTAACATTTAAAAACAAGAGTAAAAAAATCTGAAAAAGATATTTGAAGATGGAAAAAATATATTTTTTCTTTTTTAATTCTAATGAGAATGAAACTCTACAGAAAAGTAAAAAAGTAATGCATTTTATTTAAAAGTTCCTGAATTTTCTTGTTGGTTGATCACACTAGAAAGATTTAAAACAGCACTCCAATATAAAATTTTGGAATGGAAATCATGGACAGGGGACATCAAAGAGAATATATATGGTAATTTACAACTGATAAGCTGATAATTTTAGAAAATTTAAACACTTATGAGAGTATGCTACTAAATACGTGTGAAAATATTACTCCATTCTGTTTTTACTCTTCAATATATTTAATGTTCTCTGTTCAATATACATAACCAGATAGTTAAGCATCTTCATGTGTAAGATAAGCTTTTTTTTTAATTTTGACAAAGGACATACACACATGATGGAGAGAGGAAGAGAGAAAGTCCCCACCAAACACACCCCTCCTTTCATAAGACCTGGTTACACTGTAATTCCTGATCACATTGTAATTCCTTTTATTCCAGTTCTCCCTTCTTTTGGGATTTTGAGCACACACACACACACACACACACACAGAGTTTCTCATGCGCCCTGGGCCAAGACTCGAAGTAGGTAGCTGGCCATGTAGGATCGAGTCACCTTAACCACCAAACACAGGAAGTCCGAAAGATACCCATCTTTAAACGCACATTTTATTTGATACTATCATTACAGTTTTTTGCCAAAGATAATTTTTTTCATGATGACATAATAAATCCTGGGTATAGACAAAGTAGCTTCCTTTGCTTTGCCTTGCATAGATATATATAATATTTATTTAGATAAATGCTTTCTGTCAAAAATGACAATCTTGTTTTCCTTTAGTAAGAAATGCTTTAGAACAAAACTGAATTCAATTTAGGTTTCTTAGAATATGTGAGAAAGGTATTTCTGAACTTTTCTCTCTCTTAGCATTCCCCTCCAGTCCTTTTGGATGCCTTCATTATATTTTTGCATAACTTTTTGTGAGGGTCAGGGTATACTTTCTTATAAATCTTAAAACAAGTGCTTCTCCATTACTTGGTTATTATTTATTTTAATCATGTATCTTTATGGAGCAGCAGGTATTTTAGTCAATAAGCTGTTGGTGATGTGCTTTTGCAAACTGTAAGAATCTTATCAGTTTCACTAGCTTTAACTCAACATCAGTGATAGTTAATCTACAAAAGCGCGACAAAAGAGCAACTTCCTTTTGTCATACTTCGATACTTCTAGACAAAATCATGCTTTTCATCAGTAATATTAGTAGATGAAGTAGATGATATCTCAACTTGCTATAATAAATTAGGAAGTAAAAAAGTATTTTGAATCCTATAGGAGAAACAAGAACTATATATTTTTACATTTTCAACCTTACCTTCTTTCTTTATCAAATATCAAATTGTTGCTCTGATTTCTGTCACTATTTTGGCTACGTTTTCTGAAAGTTCAGCTACAAGACTACGAAGGCTATTAAAGAATACTGGAAGTGTAGTTATCTCCTCCTCAATTAAGTATAAATATCCCATAATCAATTAGACATTTACATGATCATGATCATTAAAAGAATATTTTGTAAAGAATTTCTTATTCTCTATTTGAGATTTTACTGGGCAAAAGGTTATTTTTTTTTTTAAGAGTTTTTTTCTATAGGACGTTTGTGCTCGCCAGAAAGACAGAAAGACAGAAAGTGAGAGCTTACCTTCCTGGGGCGATGGCCACACCGCAATCCATTCTCCTCCATTCTCCTCTTAGGATCTTGGGCATGCATGCACATCCACCCCGTGTGAGTTTAAGCCACTGGGTCCAGGACTTGAACTGCGGTCGACTACATGGGAGTTCAGTGACGTAGCCATTACACCAACTGCTGGTCCCACAAAAGATTTTGCTTTTGACAATCTAAATCATCAGTTTTTCTCTTTATGAATCATGATTTAGGTGATGTTTGCTTAGCAATATTAGCAAATCTATTACTGGGATTCTGATATGAATTTAGCTTATTATAGAATAAACTATTAATACTTCTAGTAATACTCAATAGATTGAAAATTTTTAGAAAATATTTTCTATTCTGAAACAATATTTTCACTATTCTGAATTGTATGATAGCTACTTTTCATTTAACACTGACTTTATTTTAGGGAAACTGTAACATTTTTGTTTATAATTCAGATTCGTTAAAGGTCATTCCTTATTGTTAAATTGACTTCTTATTTTGAGGTAATTATAGATTCACATCCAGGTATAAGAAATAATATAGAAAGGTTTTATGAATTATTTACCCAAGGACCTCCAATGATAATATCTTACAAAATATCATAGCCAGAATAATATCATTGATGTAACGTTTCCATCACCATAATCATCACTGTCATAGTCCTTCCATAGCCATAACCATCTCCGCACCTTAACCATTGGTGGTCATTAATCTGTTCCACTCTATAAACTCATTTTAAAAATGTTATGTAAATGAAACCTTACAGTATGAGATATTTTTTTTCTTTTCTTTTTTTTTTTTTCCCACTCAGCATAATTCCCTGGAGACTTATCCAGGCTAGTAAAGAAACAAAAGATTTTATTTGGAGAGGACAAATGTCCAGGAATACAACTGCTAGATAACATGATAATAGCATGCTTAATTTTTAAGCAATGACCAAACTGTTTTTCAGAGTGACTGTAGCATTTTACATCCCTACTAGAAATGGATGAGTGATACACCCTTGCTAGCATTTATATTGTTTATTTTAGCCATTCTGATAGGTGTATAGTTATGTCTCATCACTGGTTTTAATTTGCATTTATCCATAGTTAACTATGATACACATTGGTATGTGCTTATATGCAATCTGTAGTCATCTTTGGTGACACGTCTCTTCATGTCTTTTGTCCCTCTTTTAATAGATTTTTTTTTGTTCCTCTACTGATTTTTGAAAGTCCTTCATGTATTCTAGGCACAAGCTCTGTAAAGACTAGGTGGTTTTCAAATATTTTCTCCCTCTATGTAACTTGTCTTTTCATTTTCTTTACAGGGATATTTTTGTAGAACAAAATTTTAAAATTTTTATAGAATCTAAATTACCAGTTTTTTTCTTTTTATGAATCATGCTTTTGGAGTCAAATCTAAGAAATCTACCTCATCCTAGATTTTATATATTACAGTTAAATCTATAACCCATTTTGAGTACATTTTGCATGAAGTTTAAAATGTACATCAAGGTCTCCCCCCACCCCCACCCACAAGGAAGTCCACATACTCCAATATCATTTGTTGAAAGGTTATCCTTCCTCCACTGAAATCGTTTTGCACTTTTGTCAAAAATCAATAGGAAGGCTGGATGATGGTGCAATGGTAATGTGAATGGACTCACATGGGAATGACTGTGGATTTGTATCCTGGGACCTTACTGAGCATGAGGTACAGAAATGCGCCTATGAATCAGACTGACTGGAATTGAGGGAAGAATTTGGCATGGGGTAACTCTGTCTCTCTTATCAAAGAAATAAATAAACTTAAAAAAAATCAAATTGATATATTGATAGTATTCTTCCTCTGGGTTCTTGATTCTATTCTTTTGACGTGTTTGTCTGTCTTGTACCAATAACACACAGTCTTGAATACTGTAGCTATATAAGTTTTGAAATTGCATATATTCCTGTATTTATTATTCTTTTTCAAAATAGTTTTATCTATCATAGTTTTATTGTCACTCACATTTATTTTAGAATAATCTTGTGTGTATATATATATATATTTGTGTGTGTATGTATATATATATATACATATATACACATATGTATATATACATATATACACATACATATATACACATATATAAAAATACACATATATGTATATATTTGTGTATATATGTATATGTATATGCTTCCAATGTGGCCTCCACTGATACTCTGGGGATGTGGTCATTATGAAGCAATGAATGTGTGTATGTATATATATACGTGTGTGTGTGTGTGTGTGTGTGTGTGTGTGTGTGCAATTTTTGTTGGGATTTAGGTAGAAATTTTATAAAACATGAATATCAGGTTGTCAAGAACTGGTTTCTATTCTATGCTGAGTTTCCAATTCTTTCTTGTCTTTCCTTTTTGCCTTCTGGTGCATGTACTCACTAGAGAGTGAGAGACAGAGACACTGATAGGGAAAGTGAGAAATTACTCCCCAGGGGTTGGCCATGCCTCAATCCCTTCTCCTCCATTCTCCTCTTGGATCTTGGACAAGCATGTACACATGCCAGGCCTGATTTTCAAGCCATTGGATCTGGGACATGATCTGTGGTTGGCCATGTGGAAGTCTATGCCATCTGCTGGCCCCTGAGTTTCCAATTCTAACACACAGTATTTCTTTCCATTTACTTAGGTCTTCTTTATTTCATCAGTTTTCGGCAGTTTTAGCATACAAGCTCTATATTTTTATTAGATTCATATTTTTATTTCAAGAGACTATGACTGGCATGGCATTGTGCTTTCAATTTTGGTATTTCCATGTTCATTGAAAGTATTCTATACAAAATACATAATTAACTTTTGTGTATTAATCTTATATCCTGCAACATTTCTGAGCTTACTTATTAGGGTTTTTTTTTAATTTGTTCTTAGATTTCTTGGTAATTTCTACATAGATAATCATATGACCTGTAAATAGGATCAATTTTTTCCTACCCTTATGTCTTTTCTTTTCTATTCCCACTTTATTGCAAAAACTTTCAGTACTATGTTGAATAAGATTAGTGGCAGTGCACATCTTTGCTGTATTCCTGTTCTTAAAGAGAAACTTAGTCTTTCTTTTTTAAATACTTGGTAGTATTCTCTGGCAAGTCATCTGAGTTGGAAGACTTTTTTTCTCTTGGAGATTGCGACTTTTCTCTAATTGTTACAGTTAGATTATAATTATCTGTTTTATAGTAAGTTTTTATTATTTATACTTTCAAGGAATAATCTATTTCCCAATTTATATGTATAGAGTATTTCATAATATTGCCTTATGGTCCTTGTAATGTCTTCATGCACTATAATGAGATGCCATTTTCTGATATTGATAATCGAGCTCTTCCTTTGACATCTTTTTGGTTCTTGATATGGCAAGTGATTTTCTATTGAAACCTGAATATGTGTGGTAGAATATATTTATACGTTTTTTTCTATTTAAATCTTTTATTTTATTTGACTTTTTTTTCCCTCTACCTTACAAGAACAATGGGGTAAAGGTACTACCTCATTGCACCCAGGTTGGAGTAGAATGCAGATTCCCTAAATGGCTTTTGTTCACATCAGATGTATAAAAGGTCTCTATTAGCACTGGAAGAATATAGAGTCCCTGGCTCTCACTGGGCCACTGCTGTTACCAGCATTGACAGAGAAGGGCTAGAGTGCCCTGTTACTGCTTCTCATCAGCCTCCACTGATACTCTGGGGATGGGCTCATTATGAAGCAATGAATGTTCTGACTCTTAACTGATTTTTACAGGACACCACATCTTTGAAAATAAAACAATTATGTAACATGAACAATGACCAATCAGAAACGATTTTACAAAGTAAGAAAAAAATAATAGAACGTTGAAGTTTGGGATATTAAAATTCTCACAAAACATATTAAGTTAATAAAATATAGGACATGAAAATAGAAAAGTGTGGAATTGAATTATTATTGATTATAGTTAATATAAATTTCTACTTAGGAATTCTAAGAGATTTAACTCCCAAAATACTTAAATTAATAAGACAATTTTACTAAATGGTCAGCTTCAAAATAAGTCAAAAGATTAAGTATCATTTATATAATAATAATATTTCTTTAACTCTTACTATGTGCCAGGACTTTGTGAAGTATTTATATATGTATTATTTCACAGCACCATTATAATTTAGTTATTATTGTTATTTTCACTTTATAGATGAGAATATTGAGTTAATAGAAAATAGTTAACCTGTCCAAAGTCATACCACTGGAAAGTAGCATATAAGTAGTTTATAAACATTTCTTTCTCTCCTGAATACAAGACTAAAATTAATTAGCATTCTGACTCTTAAAAAATTAGGCTTTATTTTTAAAAAGAGTATTAATTCAAAGAATTGGGGATCAAAAAGAAGGGCAGCAGTTAAGATTATTCAGAAAATGTGGGTACTTGGGAACCCAGTAAGGGCTTCAGATACCTCAGGCATTTGCTACATAAAACTTCGCTAAAGTCTGCAAGGTAGGGTAGATGTGTTGGTTTAGCTTGGGCCAAACATCTGTTCTCATGCTAGCAGTTGGGTTGGAAACATGGGGTGAAGTCAACTGATTAAAAGCCTCACTACAAATGCACTGAGTTACGCATCCAGAGTTCTGCCAGAAAAAGGGTACAAGAAGGCATAAATGAGTTACACATTTGAGAACTGAACTCTTGAGGGGGCAAGGAGAGAAGAGTTAGGTAACAGCGGGCAGCATAAATCCACTACCACAATAATGAGTGAATTGATTTCCTGCTTGAACCTGAGCATATTATCGGCCTTGAAGATTGCTTGAGGGCACATTGAAGAGTTCTTATGTTGGTAATTTTCTACCTACAATTCATTCTAAGGCTTTTATTCTTTCTATCTTGAATCAAATCAAAGAAATGGCTGTGAATAGAAGTATACTCCAGAGGTTTTAGGGATCCAAATATTGTTTTTCACTTGGTCAAACTAGCATCTTTTAAAAGTATATCTTACAGGACTGCCCGTCATTGCAAGGCTTAAATTTCACCAACAGAACTGAATCTCTAATAAAATCATTGCTAGTTTAGTATTGTCTGTTTTGTTAGTGTTGAGATTATTTGAATTAATTTGATATTTATAGTGCTTTAAGAAATGAAACCTCTTGACTAATCATATCATTGCAGATTTTATAGAAGTTCGAAGATAAGCTTCTGAAATAAATGTTTTGTGTAAACCTGAATTTTTCATATTGTTGAGTCTTGGGATATATAACTTTTTTCTCGGTGTAGAGATACTATTCTGTGTGTTGTGGGATATTTACCAGAATCTCTAGCCTTTACACAGCAGATGCTATTAAAACCTTATAACTGTGGTAATTAAAAATATTGAAAGTCATTGTCAAATGTCCCCTTGGGAGCAAAAAGTCCCTGGTTGAGAACTACTATGGTAGATAAAGAAATTCTTGACCAAGGAATTAGCAGAACACATTAAGTGCATGCTTTTGGATAAAGTTAAAAGGGCAAAGTCCTGTAACTCTAAGAGGGGACAATCTCTGTGTTCTGTAGGACCTGGCCTACGTGCTCTTTGATTAAAAAAAACATCCTAGGTGGACTAGTCCTCTATGGAAGAGAGGTTAAATCCTGTGTATAGGGAGCTAGATCCCTCATGGCTAACTTCAATTTGAATCCCAACCATAGTGGTTTGCATGCCAAGCGTTTGTATATATATGCCTCAAATCTTAATGAGATGGAGAAATAAAAGAAAAAGAATTGCAGAATTATCTTGCTCCATTGGGAGGTGCTTTCTCTTGCTCTGACAAGTGCACATGCTCTCTGACAATCAAAAAATAAAATAAAATAAAAATGAATTTAAATTAAATTTAAGATATAAAGAAAATTGTACTAAGAAGTGACTCTCCACTGTAGATGCACAATTAGAATCATCCATAGGACTTTTTAGAAAAATACTGATTCTTAGGCCATGATTTAGGGAAAAAAATACATGAAAAAGTTGGTGGAGAACCCAGACATTTTTATTTTTGAAACTTTCCCCAAAGGATTCCAATATATACTACTTTAAAATGCAATAATCACAAGAAGCTGCCATTGAAAATCCACCAGAATGAAATCCGGGAATATATAAATAGGATACCATACCTGGAGTCCTGCTAGAGTAGTCATTTATATTGTATAGAAAGTAGAGACAAAGTGCCTCAGGAATTACCCCAGTTGTGTATAGCTCCAAGAATCCATATTCCAACTGGGGAATCATTAAAACAAATTGCATAAAGGAAATTTACAGCTTAAGTTATTCTCTGAGGAACTGGTAAATAAAATATAAAATAACTCTATGTATCAATATTGGATGGATTTACATATAGGCCCAGACATTGAACAGTTTACTAGAAAGCTAGGTATTATATTTTTAGTGTCATACAAGAAATCCTTGGGCAATTTTCAGACAAGTGTTGGCTATAGTGCTGCACAAATGTTCCTGGACTTAACAGCAAAAGTAATTCATTGTCCATCTGTTTCTGGTATATAGCTCTAACTCTACCATATGCTTGGAATTAATTCTGATCATAGGAGAGCTTAAAATAATAAAACAAATATATATGTTTAGGCCAATACACAAGAGACTTAAGATCAGTTAAAAATGCTGAGCCAGTGCATGTTTTAGGTCAGAATTTTCCATACAATTCTCATTGCAGTGATTTATTTAATGGAAGCTATTCTAGAAAGACAGGGAATAAGGAAAAGCACAATGCAGAAAATGGGGAAAAATGAAAAAAGAATGTGGTCTCAGAGGCATTTACTATAGTCTTACCTGAGACACATTGGAGAGTCCCAATCACAGAGCAGAGATACCCTCACCTAGAAACTAACTGATCTATCTTTTGAACTCATTGTCAGCTGGGTATTAGCTAATTTGTGGGAGGGAGAAAAGTTTCCTTAGACTCTGTCTGGTATGCAACTGACTGTATAAAAGATACCTGATTTATGAGCTAGCATGGAACTATGAAAGTATTGTAGTAAAGGGGATTTGGGCCACTCACAAACAGCATCCACTAGAATGTATAACACAATTGTTTACATTGATGTTTTCAAGTACAGTATCCTATTTTGAACATCATTGAATCAAAGAATGTACACTTGCCATATATTATTAGGATATCTATATTTTTCTATACCTTAGCCATCTGTAACCAAAACATCCCTGTCATCTTTATGGAGACATTTTAGATACTAATTAATACTAGTGATGTACATCTCACAAAAATAAGGTAAGATCATCTACTTCCAAAATTAAAAGTGAGTCCCCCATTGCTGCTGAGAACTAGTGATTACAGGAAATAAGATAAATGAAGATTGTCTACTGATAATTCAGCCTCTAGCCCCCATTTTCTAGAGGTAGGGTGCCCTTCTATCCTTTTCTGTCTCTATCTGTCTCTCTCTGCCTCTCTCTGTCTTCTCATTTTTTTGGGTAATTTTTCCTTTTTAAAATGTTTTAAGGTAAAGTATTCTCTTGGCTTTCAGATCCTCTTTTATCTTGCTAATAACCCCCTATCTCCCCCACCTGTAGGAGAGGCAAGGGCAGACCTTCATTGCTGTTGAGAACTAGTGATTTTGTGCAGCATTCTTGTGCACTGATCAGTTTTTATTTTTTGCTTTTTTTAAAAAAGAAAATTCTTTGGTTGTTTTTTCCTTTGTTCCTTCTTTTCTCTCTCTCTTCTTTTTTTTCTCTTTCTCTTTTTTCTTATTCTTTTTCTTTTACCTCATTATTTTCTGCTCAATCTGCATTCACTGAGTGTCTAGATGGATTTAAGAAAACCATAACTAAACATCCAAATACTATTAGGGTCGACATATTCCTTAATATCCAATGAATCTGCTGCAAAAGGATAAAAATGGAATGTCAAAGAGATTGCAGATCACCTCCTCTTGCACAACGCTGAATACTCAGATTAAACTTCTAGAAATTAGGAAGAAGTGTATAACCCTTCAGGTGACTAGAAATCACTGCAAAGGCACAAGATACGTGAGAAACCAAGATAATACCTCCCCATCCCCAAGGGAAAAGAATAACTCCTCTTCATCACAGACAGTTCCAGGAAATTATGGAAATGTCTGATAAAGAATTTAAAAAATTCATAGTGACAAAATTAGCAGAGATGCAAGAGAAGAGAGACAATGAACTCCAGAAGAGGCAGGAGAATAGAGCAAGGAGTTTCAGGGGTGAGGAAATTATTGCATGATCTGAAAGAGGAAAAACACATTATTAAAAAAAGAATCAAACAGAATTGTTAGAGATCAAGGCTAATACAGGAAATCAAAACTTCCCTTTAAAGTATTAAAAGCAGACTATATCATACAGAAGATCAAATCTCAGATGTTAGAAACAGAACCACTGGCCTAGAAAAATCCACCACAAAGACTGAGTAAATAGTCCGAGAAATGAGAATATGTACGAGAAATGCTAGATACTATAAAATCTCCAAACCTCAGGATAATTGGTATCCCAGAAGGTGAAGAGTCTAATAAGGGCATTGATCATCTAGTCCATGAAATCCTGGAAGAACATTTTTCAAACCTAGAGAGACATTAAAAGATCCAGACCCAAGAAATACATAGGACCCCAAATAGAATCAACTCCAGAAGATCTTCTCCAAGACACATTATAGATAAGACTGACCAAAATCACAGACAAAAGCAAGGTACTCAGACTGGCAAGAGAGAAATGACAAGTTATCTACAAAGGATATCCCATCAGGCTAACAGCAGACCTCTCATTGGAAACAATGCGAGCAAGGAAAGAATGGGAAAAGATTTTCAAGGTGTTGAGTGAAAAGCACTTTCAACCAAGAATGATATACCCAGCATTATCCTTCATCTGGGAAGAGAAGACAAGAACATTCTCTGAAAAACAAAATCTGAAAGAATTTACTGACACCAGACAAGTTCTCTAAGAAGTTTTGAAGAGAGTGTTATATCAGGAAAACTAAAGTCAGACACACAGAAATAAAAGTTAAAAAAACATCTAAGAAATGGACCAGCTTAAGGGTAGGGACAAGTCCAGAGCTGAATATTATCTTCCAGAATTTAAACAAAAAGTTTGGACCACAACAGAAGTTAAAAATTAAGTACATGAGAATGAGCTGATGAAATTGAATTTTATGGCTTTTGACTAAACACAATACTGATCTTTTTCAATGCTTTGTAGTCCAGAAGTAAAGATTTTTGTTTTCTCTTGAATTGTAAACAGATCCATGAACCTAGTATTTGAACAGAATGCTAACTTGCTTCCTAGCATTAAGCCTTAAGCAAAGTTCTCTTAACATTTTTAAATTTTGATTTATTAAAGCTAAAACGGCCATTCTTGAAATTAAAAAAAAATATTTAAAAATACCTATTTAATGACCACACTAAACTGTATATCCTCAGCTAGTTGTTATTTTATAGAATATTCATTCTACTCACAGTTTCATGCCTAAAGTCAAACATTTGTTTGCAGATATTTATATATCAGCTGAACTTGCTATTGAAAATAGATCAATTAAGATGTTTTATTAATCAATAAAATGTGGAAGATAAAAAAAGGAATAGAAAGCAACTGCAGATACCAGAGAAAGAGTGGGAGGAGGGTGGGATATGGCAGAGGGTGAGAAATGTGGGGGGAGGGGAATATATATGAAGCAAGAAATGGAAAATTATTTTTGATGATAACATGTACGACTAAGCCTTTATTTAGTGTATTCTGGATGGGAATCTGCATCTGGTATGTTGTGATGATGTTCAGTGAATGAATGCACAATAAAGAATTAATATAAAAAAGTGAAAAATTTTCATACTGAGAAACAAAAATCTAAAAAATAAACCACTACTGGGAACCAGCAGTTAGTGTAATGGCTATGTCGCTGGACTCCCATGTAGTCAACTGTGGTTAGCATCCTGGACCCAGTGGCTTAAAACTCACTCCGGGCGCGTGTGCATGCGTGCCCAAGATCCCGAGAGGAGAATGGAGGAGAAGGGATTGCGGCGTGACCTTCCCCCCTGGGGGGTGATTTCTCACTTTCTGTCTCTATGTCTCTGTCTGTCTGTCTGGCAAGCACACGCGCCCTATAGTGAAAAAAAAATCCTCTCCAAAAAATAAAAATAAAAATAAACCACTATTTCATAGAGATAATGTATTCATTTATTCTGTCAATGTTTTAGTGCCCTTTATATACTTGACAATGTCACATAATTTGGGGTACAAAAATGTAGAAACCATGGGCCAGCAGGTTGAGTTGTGTTTAAAGCACTGGATCCCAGATCACTGACTCTGTAGTTAAGAACCAGCAGCTTGAAAATCATACAGGAAGCATGTGTATGCATGCCCAAAATCTTAAAAGAGTGGAGGAGAAGGGATTGTGGCATGGCCAACACTGTGTGGGGGTGATTTCTCATTTTTCTTTCTTTCAGAGTCTTTCTATTGAGCTCATGGACCCTATGACAAACATATCTTACAAAAAAGAAAAATAAAAAAGTAAGAAACCAATTTATAGAGAAATGGACCTTGCATTCTAGTTGAGGAAATAGGAAGTAAACAAGTAAATCAAAAGATACTAGTTGTGGTGTTAAATGTGCTTTATAGAATCATAATGCTGGGAAAGGGAAATGGGTGATTATAGAGATGCAAATGAATAAGTGCCATTTTAAGCCAGAGGGTAAGAAAGACCTCCCTGATAAGTTGATGTTTAACCACAGTTGAATAACATCAGCAACCAAGCAGATACAGACTTTCTTTCACTAAAAATATTTTGTTAAAAACACATAATACAAAACGCTCCCATAAATTTGATGATGAGTTTTCATCAGTAAAGGTTAAGGCATGGACAACTCTTTGTAAGCATGATATAAAAAAGTATATCCCCACAGTCATTAATTACAAGATGTTTCTGAGCTGTACCACAGGAATAAATATTTGATGTCACAAGATGTTTCTGAGCTGTACCACAGGAATACAGATTTGTTGTTTGATTTGAAAATTAAAGATATTTATAAAACTATTGCAAGAAACTGCCAACACTATACAGTAGGGAATTAACTCCTTAGAAATCTAAAGCATACTTTAGAAAATACATCCCTAGACCAGCAGTTAGCGTAATGGCTATGTCGCTGGACTCCCACGTAATCCACCGAGATTCGCGTCCCGGACCCGGTGGCTTAAAACTCACGCCAGGGCGCGTGTGTGTGCGTGCCCAAGATCCCGAGAGGAGAATGGAGAAGGGATTGCAGCGTGGCCATCCCTCCTGGGGGGTGATTTCTAGCTTTCTGTCTCTCTGTCTCTCTGTCTGTCTGGCGAGCGCACACACCCTATAGCAAAAACCTCTCCAAAAAAAATAGGAAGTAAACAAGTAAATCAAAAGATACTAGTTGTGGTGTTAAATGTGCTTTATAGAATCATAATGCTGGGAAAGGGAAATGGGTGATTATAGAGATGCAAATGAATAAGTGCCATTTTAAGCCAGAGGGTAAGAAAGACCTCCCTGATAAGTTGATGTTTAACCACAGTTGAATAACATCAGCAACCAAGCAGATACAGACTTTCTTTCACTAAAAATATTTTGTTAAAAACACATAATACAAAACGCTCCCATAAATTTGATGATGAGTTTTCATCAGTAAAGGTTAAGGCATGGACAACTCTTTGTAAGCATGATATAAAAAAGTATATCCCCACAGTCATTAATTACAAGATGTTTCTGAGCTGTACCACAGGAATACAGATTTGATGTCTGATTTGAAAATTAAAGATATTTATAAAACTATTGCAAGAAACTGCCAACACTATACAGTAGGGAATTAACTCCTTAGAAATCTAAAGCATACTTTAGAAAATACATCCCTAGACCAGCAGTTAGCGTAATGGCTATGTCGCTGGACTCCCACGTAATCCACCGAGATTCGCGTCCCGGACCCGGTGGCTTAAAACTCACGCCAGGGCGCGTGTGTGTGCGTGCCCAAGATCCCGAGAGGAGAATGGAGAAGGGATTGCAGCGTGGCCATCCCTCCTGGGGGGTGATTTCTAGCTTTCTGTCTCTCTGTCTCTCTGTCTGTCTGGCGAGCGCACACACCCTATAGCAAAAACCTCTCCAAAAAAAAAAAAAAAGAAGAAAATACATCCCTATTATTTTCATATAAAATTTTAGTCTAATTTTATTATCATTTAATAATTATAAAACAATTTTTTTCTAAAGGATGTGATTACTAAAAGGGGTGATTGATTCTGCCAAGCTTCACTTAGATGGACATAACAGGTTTGGCCTTAGAAAACAGAAAACAACAAAACTATATTTTATGATTCTCAGTGGGATGAAGAACAAAGTCAAATGAAACTATTCACACACTGTCTTATAAAATGAGTAACTAGAGATTTTATATTAAATCATGAGCAGTGAACTGTGTATCAATTTAATTTATTAACTATGTGAGACCTAAATTTTTAATATTTCTAGCAGTTTCCCACTTTATTGCCTTATTGACCACCAACAATTCTTAGTGTATTCTGACAGAAAGGAGATTTTAGAACCTCTTTATAGACATCTTTAACATGAATAGCCTTCAGCTGCTTAGAGCAAGCATTCAGTTACCTCTTAAATAAAACCAACTTTTGATGTAAAAATAAGAGCAGTTTTCTTTCCTTCATTGTATTGCACCTGAAAAAATCAGATCTAAGAATATGCTACATGCAATAGAATAAATTATATATGGCAGTAATGAAGGATTATTGGAAACATAGGCTATTTACCAAGGCACATAGTTTGGTTTTATTTCAAGAATGATATTTAAATAGCCTAATCGTTAATGGAATCCCAAGCTAAGTTCCAACTACAACCTCCTTAGTCAAAATTTGAAACTAGTTTTAGTCTTACTATCAAATATCTGAGATAAATAGTGTCCTTGGGAACATATGAAAATATTTAATTTCTAATAATATCATCTTTCTGAGTCAATTACTTAGAATCTTATGAACAGATGGTTTAATCAGAGAATTGAAGCAAGAAGACCCTGCTTAGCCCTGTATTACAGACAATAGATTTCTTCACAGGTCTAAAGAGACTCCTTGAATTTTGACATATGAACCAGAAATTGTGTGCTGTCGAATAGTTATACTATATTTTGAGTAGCCCAGATTGCATGTGCTGCTGATAGCATGTGTGCCTTTCTTCAGGTTCCACTTTTATCATATCTATGCTAAAATAGGTTAAAGAGAGATCAAGCTACCTGAATTTATTTTCAGAATCTAAAATAGTCCTCTAGGCTCAAGCAAACTGCACTTAGCAAAAAATAGTATAAACCAATGATTCCCAAAAAGACATTTCTATATTCAATGTGAATTATACCTGTTTTTAAAAAAGGTTTTTATTATTGAAATGAATAACTTTAGGACCTTAGTAAGAAATACTTTGCATCCATATCTTCAGGTCAAATATACGCATGTTCAAATAAAAATGTTTTCTAAGTCAGAGATATGATAAATAAGGATTCTATCCTATTTCTTAGATGTTTGAGTCTGCCCAATGGGAAATATTGGAAAATTCTAGTAACAATTGTTTGACATTAGAAATAAACATTCGAAACATGAACTTACACACTTGAAGTTGACCTTGAAAATAATGATTACTTGGGTGCTAGTTCTTGATAGGCATTTTTAATTTTCCCAAGACTTTCACATTCCTTAAATTAAGGCATTGATTGCATAATATAAACTAGAACCCATGAAATCTGTGTGACTGGCAAGCATGTTAATGTTGCATTTATATATCAGTTAATGAGAGTCTTAAAAACAGAGTAAAGAATATGTAATAATATAATATGAAGACAATATGAGCACATTTTTGAGTCATTAAAAATAGTGATTGTTAAACTTTTCTTCCAAATGGTGAAAATGGGAAGCACTGTGACTCACCTTTAAAAAGATAAGAAAATATTAAAGATTTGTGGACAGAGTTTATATAGAGTGAGGAATCTATGTCTCTAGGCTCAATCAAATTATGTAGATTTGGACTGGAATTATTCAGTATTTGAATGTCTATGTACCCAGTGGTATCAGGTAGTATTATTTTTTTTATGGTGAAAAATGAAAGTTTTACTTAAGCAATGCCATTCTTTATTAATACTGGGAATAGGACTTCAGGAATGTTTAATTCAGCATCTAAACAGAGTGAAATATGACTCAGACTTGATCAGCAAATAGGAAGAGAAGTATATCTGGAGGAAGGATAATCATGTGTCTAGCAGAGTTGCTTACCCTTATCCTCGGAGGATACAATCTAAGACTCCCAGCAGATACCTGAACTCACGGATAGTACTGACCTCTACATATACTATGTTTTTTTTCCTATGCATATGTACATATCTATGATAATATTAGATTTATAAATTAGGCACACTGTATAAGATTAGCCATAGGAACTAATAAAAAAATAGAGCAACTGTACACTATATTATAACAAAAGTTATGGGTAGGTAGTCTGTCTCTCTTTCTCTTGGAACATCTTTTTGTGTTGTACTATGGGTGTCCAAAATCTCAGAGAGCAACACTGCACATCTGAGAGGGTTATGATATTCTCAAAGTTCCGTCTTCTTCAGTACTACTGAAATAGGATATACAAAACTTTCAGAAACTAAGAAAATGACATTAAACTCTTGACTAATAAACTTTTTTTCCAGTGGAGTTTAATTGAGCAAATCTTTGTTTTTTTTTCTTTAAGAAAGATTTTTGCTATAGGGCACATGCGCTTGCTGAAGAGACAGAAACAGAGAGACAGAAAGTGAGAAATCACCGCCCGCCCACAGGAAGGTAGCCATGCCATCTTCCTCGGGATTTTGAACACGAACGTCCGATATAAGTTTCAATCTGCTGAATCCAGGACTTGAAATGCTGTCAGCCATAAGGGAGTCCAACAACATAACCGTTATGCCATCTGCTGGTCCCTAATTGAGCAAATCTTAACATGATTCGTGTCAGGCAGTTTTCCTCGACCAACTTCTGGACAACTCCACATAGTCTTGTGGTCACCTTGGTATTTTTATTCCCAAAAAGGGAAAGTGATATATTAAAAACAAAAGTGAAAGGATAAGATCAGAAAGCACTTTGAGTTGGTTACATTCCAAAGTTTGTCTGCATTAACACAGTTTAAAAGGTAAGATGCCTGTGATGGACTGAAGTCTAGCTGCTGTTATTGACTGTAACCGAGCAACCAAGGAAAAAAGCAGCCTTATCTATTACAAATGAGGTGTACTTTAATTTACAGAAACCAAGCAGGAGTGCAGAGGCTTTTTAGATATTCTTTAAAAATTCCCCCACTTTTGGTCCACCAATAAACTTTTAGAAAGAAAAAAATATAAAGGAATGAAATCAGAAGTATGACCTTCTAGTTTTTAATACAGTAAGGTCAGTAAGAGGGAAAGAAAGGTTCCTTTGAATAATCCCCCTAAAACATGATCAAAGATAGCCTCTATACAAATTTGCAGTTTATTTTAACTAAGGATTTGACTTCTAATTCTGATCTGGTGTCCACAGTAGTGAACTATATTGGGCCATGTGTTAGCCTTAGGGATATTTGTGATCAATCCTCTTGTCTGAGACCCAAAGGAAAAAGTAAGCAAAGTATCACAATTTACTACCTTCCCCAGAATTGTGTTTCTCAAAATGTGATCCAGAGGTCACAGGCATCAGAATCACTGGAATGCAAGCTAAAAATGTACACATTCCACCTCCTTGACTCCCATTTCACATATATTTTATGAACCAGAATCTCTGGAGGTAGTTTCCAGGAATCTGCAGCTTCAATGCTCTTTTGAGGTGATTTGGAACACTGAAGGTTGTTGTGAGCTCTGCCCAAGAAGTGCTTAAGGTCTTGTACCTTAGACACAAAGAGACACGAGACTTAAGAAAAACAAGGCTGTTTGTCTAAACTCAGATACAGTGAAAGTGATTTTACTTAGAGTTAAACTTGTTCACCTAGAATTTCTCCAATGTTTTCATACTGTCAATAAATTTCAAATACTGAATCTGTAAACAACAAAAAGAGTTAGTTGGGGTCTTAGAATAGTTGCAATCTGAGCATCACAGATTCAGATATACCAAAAAGATATTCCAAAGAGATAAGCAGAAGAGGTTGGTTTTACAGGCAGAGATGACTGAGAAAAACATGCAGTGCAAAAACAGATTGGTCATTTCAAAGTTACTTTCTTTGTAAGGTGGTAGAGGAGGAGAAAAAACAAAATTACTTTCCTTGTTTGGTGGTGGGAGAAACAAAACCAAGTTATTTTCTGTGTAAGATGGCAGTGGGGGAGACAAAACCATAGAAGGATAAATGAGTAGTTAACATTGGTTTACTTCAGGTTTCTCTTTCACATAAGGATTAAACAAAAAACTTCATTAAGATACTGATTGAAACTGGCCTCTCTGGAAAACTAGACTTAACCTCTCCCTTCTGATTTCTCTGATGCTCAGGTAATAGCTTTCGCTTGGTAACCTAAAGACATGAGTGACTCCATTTGGATTTTTAGTCTGGTCTGCTGGGTCCTAATGCAGGAGCTTAGTCCAAAAGAATGGACTCATAATTTGTATTTAAACAAAAAAAGTAAATAATAATAATAATTTGTATTTAACAATAATCAGAGTGAATGGTGGAAATAAGTGTCAGGTACAGGCTAAATCTGGCATTCAAGAAGTTGCACATGCCTTGTGCCTAATAATTAAAAGCAATAGGGACCAGCAGGTGGGATGGTGGTTAAGGGTGCTAGACTCCCACAGGGTTAACCATAGAAGACCTGGAGGCTTATTTTCATGCTTTCTCTCTCCCTCTTTCTCTGTCTCTCTGGAAATATTAATAATAATAATAAAGTTAAATAAAATAATTATAAAAATGATTGAAAGTGATAAATAAAGCTAACTATTAAATAAAATCTGTTTCATCTCCTTTCATCGATAAACATTCTTTATAATGACCTGAGGTACCAGGTCCGGTTTAGAATTTCAGACTCCTTGAAGTGTTGTTGGTACTTGAGGGTAAAGGCAGGGCCAACTCCAGGCTTTAGGCCTCTAGCAATAGCCTACCCTCCTTAGCTCAGTATAGGCAGGCCTGTGCCATGGGGGGCCTCACACACATGAGAGGAGACACCCCATCCCATAGAACAGAACAGGTGCTGTACATCCATAGCCACACATAGATCTGCCTCTGCCAGTTCTCACATTTGTCCCTTGAGAAAAGCACAACAGAGTGCCTGGAAGTAAGCAGGAGACTGGTTATGGAATTCTCCAGTGTGCTCTAAAGAGAATTACTGACTTCTGTGTGCTTGTTCCATTTGCCTGAGATATTCTCACCCTGTGGGAGACATGATGGGGGAACTTGATAAAGCATAGGACTCAGGTTAGGGACTCACGGGTTTTTTTTTTTATTCATTTCTTCTCCAAGTACTTATTGAGCTATATTGCAAGTGTTAATCTATAAATTTGGGATGTATTAGTGAATAAAATAAATACTCTCTAATTTTGTAGAGATTATATATTCTAATGAATTCTTCAGTACTTTCAATGACATATCTAAAATCTGCCATCTGTGAAAATCTTGGACATATCCATTGAGAGCAATTCAGTTTATTTCATTATTGGCTACAGTTTTAATCTATTTTTAATATCCATTTATCTCTTCCAGGATTAAAATAGATAGATAAAAACAGAGTGAGAGACATCACCCTCAACAGGGTTGTGATCCACCCCTAGCTTCAGCCAGTTCCAGGCCATAGATACATCTATGCCCAGCATTCTCACAGAGATTTCAAGTTGTGAATCTAGAACCTTCCTATGTGAACCAGCCTTTCAGAGCATTGTATTTCACTTCTGCGACACCATTAAGCCCTATTATTGGTATTATTATTTCAATTGGATATATACACAACTTCTCAAGATAGTAAAAATTCTAGCTATAAAAACTTTTTGCAATTAATTTATTACACATGGAAGAGACCACACTTGAAAGTAGATAACTATTTACTTAAATCAGGAGAAATGGTGAAAATAATCATCATAAAATTATGAACTGCTTTTTGGTTATAATTTTGGCATCCCAATCATTTTGATAATCTAAACTTTTCTTTTTCTAAATTTACCAGAGGGTGCGTGTGCTCACCAGAGAGACAGAAAGAGGTAGACAGAAAATGAGAAAGCACCTCCTGTACTATACACACACAGGGAAGATGTTTACATCATAATCTCTTCTCCATCTCTCCCTCCTTTTGTGATTTTTGGACACAGATGCAAATGTGTAGTTTTCAATTAGCAGAGTCAGGGACTGGACCACAGGGTTGGAGTTGGGCATGAGGAATTCACCTGTCTTAACCACAAAGCCATTGGTGACTCATGAACTTTTTAAAATTAAAGTACCAACTAGAAGTTTAGAAGAATTTATAAACTTTTTTTTTTTTTTTTTTAGGTTTTTGACATAGGTCATGTGGTGTTCTCGAAGGGAGAGACAAAAAGAGGGAAAATGAGAAGTCACTTCCGAGAGGGGATGCTCATAGCACAATCCCTTCTCTTCCTTTTTCTTCTCAAAATTTTGGACAAGCATGCATATGTGCCTAGTGTGATTTTTAAGTTGCCAGGTCAGTGACTGGAACCCTGGTTGGTCATGTGGAAGTCCAGTGTCTTAACCACCACACCACCTGCTGGCCCTTCATAAACATTCTTTTAAAGTTTATAAATTTAAAATTTTCTAGACTCTTTGTTTTAATTTCCAGTGAGCATGTGTGTTCACCAGGAATAGAAAGAGAGAGAGAGAGAACACACCCCTTAATGGGATGTGGTCACACTACAATTCTATTCCCTCCTTCCTTCACCCTATTGCACATAAGCTCAGCTTGTTTTTCAAACATGCCGGAGTTGTTATTTAAACCGTGGTCAACTATGTGGGATCCGGCTCCTGTTGCACTGTATTTAATCACTGTGTTACAGGTCTGGGCCAACTTCTGCTATTTTGGTACTGAAAATATTTTAATCGATATTTTAAATAAAAAAAATTATCGATGGAAAATAAAACAGTTAAAAACATGATGCTTTTCTTGTCCTCTAGGTTATAGCATGTGTAATGAACTTATATATAAAATATGAAAGAGAAATTAAAGTCACGTCACCATTAACATTTAAAAATCAAATTTAAAAAGTAACATATTTTAATAAATAATTAAGATATAAAGAAAAAGCTTATGTTTGTTAAAACGAGTTTAATTTTGTAAGTTTAATATAGAGAAAGAAGATAATGTTCATAAATAGAAATTTGATTTTTTTTTTCCTTTCTCTTCTCTGGACTTTCTGCTGATAATGTTAAACTTTACCTCAGCCTTATGCTTAGAAAACTGTGATGGTTAAGAAATCCCAATGTTTGTTATCCAAAAATCCTCTTTTCTCTTTTAGGAGAAATAGCTTACTTCACAGATTCACCATTCCAGCAGTAACTCTTTCTCATGACCTCTGTAAGATTTGCAGATAGCTCCCTTGCTTACCTATAATATGGCAAAACACAGACCTTTCCCCCTATGACCTGAACCTGCCAATGAAGACAGATAGACCCTCCAGTTTCCCAGTCTTTTCTCAGGAATGATTAACTGAGACGAGAACTGTTTGGCCCTTTTGAAACCAGCTAGACACAAAGCTTAATATTTCCATTTTAGCTAATTAAAGCTTCCCTGATTGCAAAAAACATATATATTAGCTGTAAATCACTCTGCTTTGAACTTGTGGACCTCTCTCTGCCTGAAAGAGACTGATTTTTAGATCTCCCTATTGTGGTTATGTAAATAAAATTTATCTTATGTTTTCTTTTTGGCACTATCTTCCATTCTTCTTCCTTTCCTCCCTTTATTTCTCTTTCTACCTCCTATCTTCTTAATTTTTATTGGATATCTACAGGGTTTCTAAGATTTTACCCAAGGTGAGACTTAAATCAGACCATAGACTTTCTTGTCTTGCTGAACCAGTAAGAAAGATGTGTAGCAGATGGGCATATGTCTACTAAAAAGAGAGAAGAAAAGATTAATTGCACACTAAAAAAATAATGCTTCTGGGTTGAATAGCATTTTAAACACCACATAGCACTCATTTATGATTTAAGAATTTAATTTGGATTCATCACTAGTAAAATTTGACTTTGAGATTCCTGATAATAAGCTCCTTTGGAATTCTGAAACGAGAAAAATAAATAAAGAACCCCATTTGTTTCAAAATGGAACCCCAAGGCTGTTAAGAAAGCAGAACTTAAGGCCAAGGATGGTGGATAACCTTGGTCTCTGTGCTTCAGGCATATCCCTCCTTTGGTGCTGGATTACAGAGCTAAGGCACCTAAAATATTTAATGCACCTACCAATACTCATTGGACATTTAGGTTAGGGGCATAATTATTGCCTAAGTAATTCCTCCTTTACTTTTTTAAAAATTTTATTTAAATTTATTTATTTACATTCATTCACTGTACATAATTACAGCATACAAAATGAGGTTTTCCATCCAGAATACACTGTATATTGGCTCAATCAAGCACATCAACATACGTGTTATCATTAACAAATGATTTTCCATTTCTTGTTTCCTGTATAGTTTGCTTTTTTGTCCATCCTTGATTTTCTGTTTCTCTCAGTAGTCACAACAATATGCCAGCCCGCCACTCCCATGCTAACCCCAAATGACCATGAGGTCATTCTATTCCTCTAATCAGAGAATTTGGCCAATCACTGCTGTAGAAGATTCCTTACTATAGCACTAACCAGTGAAGTCTTTTTTTTTTTTTTTTCTTTTTCCTTTTTTGGAGAGGATTTTGCTATAGAGTGTATGCACTCGCCAGAAAGATGGAGAGAGACAGAGAGACAGAAAACAAGAAATCATCCCCTGAGGAGATGGCCATGCCACAGTCTCCTCTCCTCCATTCTTCTCTTGGGATCTTGGGCACGCACACACACACGTGCCTGGTGTTAGTTTAAACCACCCGGTCCAGGACTCGAACCGCAGTTAACTACATGGGAGTCCAGTGACATAGCCATTATGCCAACTGCTGGTTCCCAGTGAAAGTTTTGACAAATGATTATGTAAATCCTTACCCCATTTGCAGTTTTTGCCTTTAGAGTCACCCTGATATTTAGACTCCAGCATATGTTATTCAGGGGCTAAAGTTTTGTGCTTCCTGAGTGATCACCTGAGTGATCCTGACAAAAATGAACTCTTTAGCCCAACATTCTTTGTTCCAGTCTTCCTTTTCATGTTGATTGAAAAATTAAAATTCAAAGTAATCAACATAAATAAAAGTATAAATGTATATATTCAATTTAATACAAATTAATTTCTCATCTTAAGATCCTTCAAACTAAAAAGACCCAAAATAGTGCAACTTTTATATATATACATACATACACATGCACACACACACACACACACACACACACACACATGTATTTGAATATTGTTTCCATTGAATTTGAAATATATGATTTCTCTCTCTGTCCATGTGTGCACACACATAATAATATAGAAAATACATAACTCCTTTATCAAATTGAGAGAAAATTCAATATATTAAAATATTTAAGATGGTTTCGGGTTTTTAAATTCTTTATTTACTTATTTCTTCCTTGAGAGACAGAGAGACCAACAAAGGTATGCACCCTCAACAAAGTCTTCATGGTGATCCATCCTAGGCTCCCAGGATATAAACCAAGACCTTTCCCATGTGTATATAGTTGTGTTTAAGGTGGTTTCAATTTTAACGGAGCTTCACTAGCTTGAGAATTATTTTATTTTATATTTCTTTCTCCTATAAAAGTAACCCATTAAAAAGAAATGCTCATTTCAATTACAAGAATTCTTGGATTCTGTAAATTTAACTTCTCATGTGCAACTTCTCTCTACAACATTATCGTTTCTAAAAGATTTGTAGATGGGCAAGTCACAAAGATTGTATTTGGAATAGTAGCAGAAGCACATAAACGTTACCTCTCCTATGATAAAGGAATCTCTCTTCTAGTGCAGATACATCACTCTACTAGATGAGGTTCAGTACGACACAGCATGCTTTCCTGGATCAACACCAGCTCTTCAATTCCAACACATCTCAGAGTGCATTTTTGATGAATAAATTATTAAACTAATGAGATGCACTAAGAGGTTAAGAATTGTTCAAGTACTTAATCTTTTTAATGAAGGACACAGCATGAAACACATTCCACCAAATAGATACAATAAACAATTTTCTAAAACCTAATTAGAATAAAAATACAACTAAAGATGTAAAGTCTTAGAACTTGTGTCAGATAATAGAAAATTTTATGAAACAATGGAAAAATTTAAGTCTATCACCTTTGTTTATATTTGAATCAGATGAGTCCCAGAAGTTCATCAGGGTAAAATATTGTATTTTAATACGGAATTTTAGTATGTCTATATGCCTCTGGGTCCATGAAAATTACTTTAATATATAGCTTTGGAGATTTTATAGAACTTGCTAGAACTTTCAAATATTTTGGGAATCTGAGTACACACAGATTTTGAGGAATTGTGAATTGAACTTAGCCTTTTAAGTGTCAATTTTTTCTTAATATTATTTAAGATTTAATCAAGCTTTTGAGTTGTTATTATTTAGATATAGTTGTTTATCTTAAGTGTGAGGTTTTGGGAAAGCTGCCAACAACAAATCAACATTTTTTCATGACAAATTTTTTATTAAAAATCCATAAACAAGAGAACAAAGGATCAGGTGGCACCTTGAACTAAACGATCCACCTGGATTAAACAATTGTGGCAAAAAAAAGGTCGAATCTAAATGAGAGCCTAAAACATACTTACATAATGTTTTTCTTTTCAAGCAGGTAGAGCAACACACTAATTATTAGGTTTTATTATTGCTGATTAATTACACCATAAGACGGTTATACAGTAAGCACATTAGTAATATGCTTTTATTTTCTGATATTTCACACCATCTGTTTGAGTTGAATATTTAGGGTGTATTGCTGTGTCTACTACAGATATCTCTGTGGTATTTAACAAATCACAATTGCATAATTCAATTTTCCTTCAAAAGTCTTTAGAATCTGTTGCAAATCTATTTTTTACAGTTATTTGTTTCTTCAGAGAGAGAGAGAGAGAGAGAGAGAGAAACAGGCACCACCACCCCCAACAGTCTTCACACCACAATCCACCTCCAGCTTCAGTTCGACAGGATCAGAGGCATATATGCACGTGCCTGGTGTGTACAGGGAGGGACACATCAGGATGTGATGCAGGACCTTCTCAGGTGGCTTCAGCATCACAGAGCAGTGTGTTTGGGAACCAGCAGTTAGCGTAATGGCTATGTCGCTGGACTCCCACGTAGTCGACCGCGGTTCGCGTCTCGGACCCGGTGGCTTAAATCTCACGCCAGGTGCGTGTGCGTGCGTGCCCAAGATCCCGAGAGGAGAATGGAGGAGAAGGGATTGTGGCGTGACCATCACCCCTGGGGGGTGATTTCTCGCTTTCTGTCTCTATGTCTCTCTGTCTGTCTGGCGAGCGCACGCGCCCTATAGCGAAAACCTCTCCAAAAAAAAAAAGAGCAGTGTGTTTGCTGTACCAGTGTGACTGACCTGTAAATCTATTTAACAAAAGGCTATGTCTCGGTTAGGACACCATTAAGCAAAGTTTTACTCTCATGAATAAAAAATAGATATACCATCTTGAGAGTAAATAAATAAATAAATTTAATAAAATAGAAATTAAACTTAATCACTCCTCCTTCCCTCTTCTACCTTACGTTTTGATTGTATATGCCATTTTCATTTCCATTGCTTGACTGTGTGTGGGGTCTTTGAGAAGGAAAACATTATGTACAATTTATTCTTATATTCCTTAACCTTAGATTAATTTTTTAAACAAAAATAAGTTCTTGTTCAGTCTTTATGGTTTAGGAATCAATCTGTGGGTAAGGTGCTAGACTCCTACATAGTGAACTATGGTTCAAGTCTCGAACCTGGTGGCTTGAAAATCGCCCAGGCACATCGCATACATGCCCCAAATCCAATAAGGAGAACGAAGGATAAGGGATTTGCAGTGGCCATCCCTCCTGGAGGATGATTTCTCACTTTCTCTCTCACTATCTCTGTCTATCTCCCTCTGGCAAGCACACATGTTCTTTGGTCAAAACAACAATAAATAAAATTTTTAAAAAAATGAATTTTTTATATTCAAAAGAAATGAAATACCAACATTTCCATGTTTTCAAATCAGACAATGATGCATTTAATATCAATTTTATCTTGATTATATTATTATCTATCATTTTAATTTGAGGTGCAGAAACACCTTTTGTTCTGTGTAATATTAGCACCTGTGTTTGTTCCTTTATAGTAAATACACATTTTAGAAATACTCTTGAACTTTCAAACAATAACTAAAGCCACAGTGCTTTTTTCTAAAGCCCATGAACTTTCTCCCAGTCAGTTGGAGAAAAAAAAAAGTAACAAAAAGTGGTAATTCTACTTTAATCTCTAAATCAATACATAATCATGGCGTAAAATTACTGAATTCCAATAGATTGATAGCTGCTACTCTAGAATACATCAATGACTGCCAGCCTTTCCTGTGGAAACAATCAGGGAATAGGCCAGTGGGCTAGAAAAATGTTTTAAAAACAGGGAACAAAGATAATCAATCAGCTATGTAATTCCACCTCACAAGAGAAAATGATGAGATATATTAAATTCAATCTTCAGGAATCATATTGCTAACTCTCAGAAAGTCAATATAACAAAGTAAACATATTTCTAGTTTTTGTTTTGTTTTGTTTTGTTTTCTTATGGAGCTCAGTTGACAAAAAGAAATTGAAGCAGAAAGTAGAAGGAGTTATCTTTCGGTTACCCCTCGCCAAAAAGTTGTTTGAAGTAGGTCCTTGAGCCACAGACTCTTTTAATCAGTAGAATTGGATCTAAGTGACTCAGTTTTGTCCTCCCAGAATAATCCTTATTTGCATTCTGTGCCCAGATTTTTTATGACTATCAGCCTATTTAAACATATTTTACAACTCTTCCAAGCACTAGTGGTCCTAACAAAGGGTGCCATATAAAGATCTTTCCTTTCAGCCCAGAAAGTAGTTAGTTAAAAACATCCAGGGTCAGCTGGTGGCATGGCAGTTAAGATGGCTGGATCCCACTCAGTCAACTATGCTGCCTAAATCCTGGACCTGGCAACTTGGAAAACACTCCAGGAACATGTGCATGTATGCCCAAAATCCTGAAAGGAGGGAGAGATAGAGGTGAAGAGACTGTAGCATGACCTTCCCCCATGGGGAGTAATTTCTCGCTATCCTTCTCTCTCTCACCGTCTCTCTGTCTCTTTTTGGTAAGCACATGTGCCCTCTGGCAGGATTGAAAAAAAAAAAAAGGTATCCAGGAAATACTGTAGAAATTTGTCTCCTTGTCTGGTCTTTCTCCTAACTGTGCCATGCTTGAGCTGTGCAGCAATGCAGAGGGAGAAGCAGAGAAATCAGAGAAGCCAGCAAACAGATGGCTTAATTGTCAAGACCATCCTGTCTATCACTGGGTCTGTGTGCTATTTGGCAGTCCAGGAAATGTTATTTCCAGGAACAGTAGGAACTGCTGCTAAAGCCAGCAAGTACATTTTTCTGGTAGAACTCTTGGCCAGTATCTTGAAAAATCCCAGGTAGAGATAACCAGTGGCTAATATCACAGGTAGTAGTATGATATTAAGTACTTCACATCACAGGTGTAGCAGTATTCAAATATTAATAACACATTTAGTGATACAGATGTCTTTTCCTTCTATTACATCCTAAAGAAATAGACGGCATCAGAACAATACTTAGGTGCCTTTATAGCCACTTTCCAAATCTAAAGAACAACTTGTGGGGTTGTTAAACATCATTACAACATTTACACACATGCTAAATTTTGTTGATTCTTTTCCTTTTTAACCTGAAAGCTTTTAGCAATGTCTATTTTGCCACCAGTATAATAATAAAAAAGAGATAAATCTACCTGGAATTTTTCAAGGTCATTTTAAGAACATTAGAAATATTTGTGCTACAGACTAACTCACAAAAGTTTCAGGTGATAGTAAGGTTTGAAAAAAAGTTTATTTTTGTTAATAACAGAATTGATGAGTAACAGTCAACAAATGTATTGAAAAAGAGGAATATTATATCACTCAAAAAATCTATATTTAATAGGTTTGTGGTGGTATAATTCAAGGAAGAAAGAGAAAGAAAGAAAAAAAGAAAGAAAGAGAGAAAGAAAGAAAGAAAGAAAGAGAGAAAGAAAGAAAGAGAGAGAGAAAGAAAGAGAGAGAGAGAGAGAAAGAAAGAAAGAAAGAAAGAAAGAGAAAGAAAGAAAGAAGGAAAAAAGAAAGAAAGAAAGAAAGAAAGAAAGAAAGAAAGAAAGAAAGAAAGAAGAAAGAAAGAGAAAAAGGAGTAGGAAGAAATAGTCAATATGAGGGGACTTTAAAACATTTGTGGAAAAATGGAATTAAAGTATGAGTTTATTTTGGTGCAAAAATTTTGAAATCAGTGAGTAGTCTTCACATAATTATCATTTTTCACAGACTTTTAGAAGACTCCCATGCTCCATATAAAGAGTATTACTTGTAATGTTCAGCTTTGCAAAGTAATTAATGCAAGCACATTTGTTAAATAAAAACATAAGGCTTACCTATTAATACATTATAATTACTGCCTATAGATGGTCAAACATGATTAGTATAAAATCTCACCAATTTTGACAGAAAGGAAGAAAGAAAATATCTATATTTAATACAAAAACATATAGAACGTTGCCTGTATATTTGACAAACATTCATATTTTCTTTCTTTGAACTATCAAAAACCTCATGTTTAGGTGTTTGGATAACCAACATACCAAGAAGTGCTGTTATAATTAGAAGCACAACTAGTGTATAATAAACACCTTAAAAAACAAGATTTTAAATGTTTAATTTTTATTTTCAAAATTATTCTCTCAGTTCCCATTTCTGAAATAAGTTGTGTCTACAATCTATCTAAGCATCGACTAAAATATTTCCATTTGTAAAATGCTTTATTTAAAAAAAAAAATGGACCAGCTGATGGAGTAATGGTTACATCTTTGGACTCCCACATAGTTGATCACGGTTTGAGTCCCGGACCCAGCGACTTAAAACTCACGCTAGGTTTATGTGCATGTATGCACAAAATTCTGAGAGGAGAACAGAGGAGAAGGAATTGTGGCCTGGCCATCCCCCGTGAGGGGTGATTTCTCATTTTCTGTCTCTGTTTCTCTAGCAAGTGCATGTGCCCTATAGCAAAAAAATGGCCTTTGCACATATAGTCTCTTTTACCCATAATGCAGTAAGTCAATTCCAAAATTATCACAATTTTATTAAGAAAGAGTAGGAAATTGATTAACTTTTAGGCTCCCTGTAAGAGGAGGGGTGGGGTCATGAAAGGAGATGTGATAATCAATGTCCTCCAGTATGGGTCTAAATTTCCTTCACTCTCCTAATCACAGTGAGCAGAGGCCAAGCAGGAGATTAGTTCTCCCAGAAGCAAACCCTCAGGCAAGGATTCACTGATTTGTTAAGAAAGTTACCCCAGAGTAAGCAGGAGATTTAGACAGGGAAGGAGCAGCCAAACAAAGATTTCAGTTAAATCCCACATGCACAGGAACCCCCAGGGAGTTCCTTAGGGAGCCTGGATTTTTCCAGAGTTGTGCTTTCACCCTAGTCAGTCATTGCTAGGGCTTATATAGTAGTGGCTGGCATCAATGCCCTGCATTTCTGTCTCTTCCTAAGGGCAAGGTAGTCTTCTGAGTGGTCATACAAGCAGTTAGCTGCACAGTGTAGTGAAGCTGCGCATAGCTTCACAGAGATTGTTCAGGGAGCCCCAGTAGATAGAGAGGGTGCCACCAGGGTCCACTACAACCCTATTTGTCATGAACACAGAAGGTCCAATTTCACCCTTGAGTTATTTCTGGGAAATTCCAGTCAGGGTCTATCTTTTCCTAGTGGTTGCTTGTTACCTTCACTGTGACTCTGTATCTGCCCTCTGAGGATCTGTAGACTGCTCCTCAGAGTTGTAAACCCTTCCCTAGTGAGCTTTGTTCTGAGTGGGCCCAGGCTTTCTTTTTCATCACAATAATACATTGAAGATGTAAGATAGACTTAATTAAATCTTTAAGAATTACAAAGCAGAAAGGAAAACTCAAATGGCTTCTAAGAGCTTTTGGCTCTGTCATTTCTTTTCTTTTTTTTTTATAATTTCTGCAGTAAGGCACCTGAGTTGGCCTTAGAGAGACAGAGAGAGAGAAAGAGAAAGAGAGGGAGAGAGAAAATGAGGATTCACCTCCCAGGAAGGAATAGCCATGCCAAAATCCCTTTTCCTTAATTCTCCTCCTCAGATTTTGGACCCACACACAAACGGTGTGTTTTTTGGGCTCTGAGCCTCAAACAGCAGAGTTGGCCATGTGAATGCCAGAGCCTTAACCACCATGCCATCTGCTGGCCTCCTTGTTCTGCCATTTCTTACAGTTACTTCCTCAACTCTTAACTCTCTCCTGTTCTGCCTCCATGTTCTTGAGATCTAACCAGTCCCTTGCCCTCAAAGAAGATAAGAATCTTGTTCCTACATGACACATTTAACAAACCCTAATTAAAGCATTCAGGAAGTTTTTTTTTTTTTTTTTAAAGTTACTGTAATTCTTTCAGAGTAGGGAAGTATACAGTATAATCTTATTTATGAAACAGAATTCTTAAAAGTTTAATATCAGTATGCACTTACTCTCTATATTCATATTCTTTTTCTAATAGAATTATTTATTTAATTTTATTGATTCATTCATTTATTTTCACTTGACTGGAGAGAGACATACAGAGAGAGGTGTGGGGGTTGGAGGGAGTGAGAAAGTGAGCCACCAGGTCTGGGCCTGAATCGTAGCTGGCCATGGGGGATTTTCCAGTGCCTTAACCACCATGTGAATTGCTGGTCCCTATATTCATATTTTTTAAGGAACAGAGGGTTTGCCTTTCATCTTTACAAATAAATATTCACACAAAAGGCTTACCCAACACATTTCAGTTTCAACACTAAACGATAGAAACTATTGCTTTAAAAATATCACCACTGTTGATTTTCCCTGCCCTTTCTATATGTCACATCTAGTACACATATCACTGTAAAATTTTCTATGGAAGAGGTAAGCCTTGGAACGTTTAACTTTAAGGTCATGTGGTTGGTTACTACATGGCTGAGTAAGAATACCATCCTTGAATTATATGATTCTAAATATATTTATTTTTCATATTCTCCCATTCTTTTCTTAAAATTTTTTATTATAATTTCTGATTCATATAAAATTGTACATCTGTGTGGGGTACAATGTGAGTTTTTTAAAGCATGTATATGGTGTCTAATACTCAAATCAAGTTTATAAGCATAGCCATTATCTTCAATATTTAACAGTATATTATGTTGTATATATGCAAGTTTAGTTCTTTTTCTTTTTTTTCTAAAGTGTATTTTAAATTATCAGTGACATTCGTTATTCTGCTGTGGTACACTATTCCATAACCTGTAACACTTGTCTGCGTGCTCTCTTGTGTCTTTTAACCGATTTCTCTCAATCCTCTCACCCACCCGCCTCATCTTGCTTCTAGTATCTACCATAACTTTCTGTATTTCTATGCTATGAATTCCTTCAGCTTTTGCTAATGAGTGAGGTCACTCAGTATTTGTTGTGGAGGGACATGCAGTATTTGTCTTTCATGACCTGACTTTGTGTTATATCTTCTAGCTTCACTCATTTTGTCTCGAACGGCATGAATTCATTGTTCTTTATAGTTGAATAGTACTCCCTTACATATATATGCCACATTTTCTTTATCCACTCATCTGTTGGGCACTTAGTTGATTCCATGTCTTAGATATAATGAATAATACCACAATAAACATGTGCAAATGTCTTACTTTTGCAGTGAATTCCTGTATTCTGTGTATATACTGTATAGTGGAATTACTTGTGTGGAAAGCTATATTCTATTTTTAGATATTTGAGGAAACTTTCCACAGTGGCTGTAATGTTTTATGTTCCTACCGACAGTGCATAAGGATTTCCCTTTCTCCATACCTGTACCAGATTTAGTACTCTGCTTTTTTGTTTTGTTTTGTAGTATTCTTTCTGACTAGAATTAGGTGATATTTCACTGCGATTTTGATTTTCATTTCTCTTATATTTCAATGTATTGAAATTTTTTTCATAAGCTTTTGGTCACTGAGAATTGTCAACTATACTAATTGGTCATTGTTGAATTAGATTATTTGTTTTACAGGTGAGTTATTTGAGTTTTGTTTGTTTGCATAAATTTGCTAGAAGGTGCATGTTCTTTCCAGAGAAAACATAGAAGGAAAAGGAGAGATCAGCTTCCCATGGGTAGCAGTCATACCACAATCCCTTCTACTCCATTTTTCCTATCAGGATTTTGGGCATGTGTGCATAAGAACACAGAATATTCTTCTATTTTGAATTTTATTTAACCTTATTTTTGTATTTTAATTCAACCAGAGAGGGGCAGAGCAAGAGAGAGAGAGGGAAAATGAGAAAGCAAGCCGCCAGGCACAGAACTCATACCACAGTCCACCATGTGGGAGTCCTGTGCCCTCAAGCACCATGCCACCTGCCAGCCCCACACCCAGAATATTTTTCAAGCTGCTGAGTCCAGGATTTAAACTGCACAGGCAGTCATGCAGGATCCAGCTACTTTAATTACCACATAACTAGCTGGTCCTATTTGAGTTCTTAAAATTTCTGGCTATTAATCCTTTGTCAGAAGTGTTTGAAAATATTTCTCTCATTTGATCGCTTTTTGTTTGTTTGTTTTTTAATGTTGTTAGTTATTTCCTCTGATGTGCAGAAGTTTCTTAGCTTGATATTGTCCTAGTGTCTATTTTTGATGATGTTCATGATTTAGAGATCTTATTTAAGACATCTTTGCCTAAACCAATATCTTGAAGTGTTTCAACTATGCATTCTTCAAGTAGTTTTATGATTTGGAGCTTTATGTTTAGTTTTTAATCCATGCAGAGATAACTTTTGCACATGGTAAGAGACAAGGGTCTAGCTTCATTCTTTTGCAGATTAATATTCAGTGTTTCAAGCATCAGGTTTTAGAAATACTGTCTTTTTTCCACTGAATTGTCTTGGAACATCTGCCATAAACTAATTGGCTGTGTGTTCTTGATTGACATGTGACTTAGCTATCCTATTCCATTTGTCTATGTGTTTTTTTATTTGGTGCCTGTATCATGCAGTTTGGGTTATTATGGCTTTGCAATGTATTTTGAAGTCAGTTAATATGATGTCATCAGTTTTACTATTTTTGCACAGTATTACTTTAGTGATTAGATATCTTTTATGATCCCCAAAATAATTTTACAATTGTTTTTCCTATTTCTGTGAAGAATATTGATGTCATTTTGATAGAGATTGTAGCTAATTTGTAAATCACTTTGGGCAGTATTGAAGCTTTAACTATATTCACTCTTCCAATCCTTGAACAGGAGATATTTTCCATTTTTCTACATATGTCTTTTTCAGTTTTTTTCCTCAATTCTTAATAGATCAAATTGTCAGTATCTTTTATCTCCTCAATTACATTTCTGTGTGTGTGTGTGTGTGTGTGTGTGTGTGTGTGTGTGAATGTGAGGGAGGTCTATTATAAATGGAATTGTTGTCTTCATTTCTATCTCAGCCCATATATTAATGGTATACCAAAAAATGCTACTAGTTTTTTAATGTTAATTTTGTATCCTTCAACTTTCTAAATTTATCTATCACATCTAAGAGTTTTTTGGTGAACTCTTAAGTTTTTCTATGTATACATATGTATATGATTATGCCATCTACAAATAGAGACTGTTACAAATTGGATGATGTTTATACCTCAAAGTTTTATGGGTTTGTTACATGACCTTTATTGTGTTAAAAAATATTCCTGTTATACTATTTTCTTGAGAGTTTAATCATGAGGGGATATTATCCTCTATCAAATTCTATTTCTGCATCATTTGATATGATTCTATGATTTTCATCTTTCCTTAGTTGATGTTATATATTATATTTATTGTTTTACAATAAATTATCCTTGCATCCCTGGAATGAAACTATCCTTGCATCCCTAGAATGAAAACTACTTGGTCATGGTGTAAGTAAGTTTTTCTGATATATTGTTAGATTTGACTTCCTTACATTTTTTTGAGGAAATTTGCACTTATTTTCACTAAGAATATTGGTCTAGGGACCAGCAGTTATCGTAATGGCTATGTCACTGGACTACCACGTAGTCAACCGCAGTTCAAGTCGACCAGGTGGCTTAAACTCACACCGGGTGCATGTGTGTGCGTGCCCAAGATCCCGAAAGGAGAATGGAGGAGAAGGGATATGGTGTGGTCATCCCCCCTGCGGGGTGACTTCTCACTTTCTATCTCTCTGTCTCTCTCTGTCTGTCTGGCGAGCACATGCGCCCTATAGCAAAAAAAAAAAAACAAAAACAAAAACAAAAAAACCCTCTCAAAAAAAAAAAGAATATTGGTCTATATTTTTCGATTTTTGTTGTATTTTCTTGTCTGCTTTTTGTTTTAAGGTTATAGTGGTGTCTTAAAATGAATTTCAGAGAATTCCTTCCTCTAGGATCTTTTAGAATAGCTTTAGAACATTTGTTGTTAATTATTTTTTAAAGAATATGTAAAGGTAAGCAGCGAAGTTATGGGCCTGGACTTTTCTTTATTAGGAGACTATTTATTACTGATACAATCTCGTTACTTGCTATTGGTTGGTTTGGTCATTCAATTTATTCCTGATTCAGTCTAGGACTATTGTACGCTCCCAGAAATGTATCCATCTCCTCTAGTTTTACCAATTAGTACATATAGTCAGTTGTACTAGCCCCTAATAATCTTTTTTACTTCTGTGATAACTGTTGAAATGTTATCATTTTTATTTCTGACTTTATAACTTCAGGCCTTTGCCTTTTTCTCTATTTTCTTAGTCTAACGAATTATCAATTTTCTTTATCATCTTGAAGAAAACAACTTTTGACTTTATTGACCTTTTGCAATGCTCTTTTTATCTATATTTTATGTATTTCTTGTCTGATCTTTACATATTTTTTTTTCTTTTCATTAGTTTTGGGTTTAGCTTATTTTTGTTTTCTTATATTCAGTTCTTTGAGATACATTGTTAGGTTGTTTACTTGCCATCTTTCTAATTTTTTTTTACTATGGGCACTTTTTGCCAAAACGTTCTTCTTAGTACTGGTTTCACTGTATCCTAAAGATTTGGGGGTGTCATGTTTGTTATCATTCATTTCAAAATGCTTTAAAATTTCATTCTTAGTTTATTCAGTTGTAACACTGTTCAGGAACATATTGTTTAGTTTTCATATATTCATATATTTTTGACAATTCCTTTTTCATCAGTTTCTAGTTTCATCTTATTGCAAGTGGACTATTCTTCTAAATTTATGGAGGCTTGTTTACTGCCCTGCTATGTGATCAGTCATAGGGAATAGTCTATGAGCATCTTAGAAGAATGTGCATTATGGGAACCAGCAGTTAGCGTAATGGCTATGTTGCTGGACTCCCATGTAGTCGACCGCGGTTCGCGTCTCGGACCCGGCGGCTTAAATCTCACGCCGGGCGCGTGTGCGTGCGTGCCCAAGATCCCGAGAGGAGAATGGAGGAGAAGGGATTGCGGCGTGACCATCCCCCCTGGGGGGTGATTTCTCGCTTTCTGTCTCTATGTCTCTCTGTCTGTCTGGCGAGCGCACGCGCCCTATAGCGAAAAACTCTCCAAAAAAAAAAAAAGAAGAATGTGCATTCTGCAGTTGGGTAAAAAGCTCTATAAATGTCTGTCAGGTTCATTTCATTTAAAGTATTATTTAACATCAGAACCTATTTGCTTATTTTTTGTATAGATGACTTGACCAATGATAAGAGAGGGGTATTGGATCCACAATTAATGTGTTAGAGTCTATCTCTTCCTTTAGATCTAAGAGTATTTGCTTTTGACATTTGTGTGCTCTAGAATTGGTGCAAATATCTTACTAATTGTTATATTTTCTAGGTGAATTGATCTCTTTAGTAGTATATAATGACCTTCTTTGTCTCTTTTTATAGATTTTTAGCTTGCAGTCTATTTTGTCTAACATCTGGATTACAATTTCTGCTTTTAAAAAAATTCTCTTTTCTTAAAATTACTTTTCCAGCCTTTCACTTTCAATCTGTATGTGTCTTCACCAATGAGGTGGATTTTTCTTTTTTTTTAATTTCATTTTTTACTATAGGATGCATATGCTCACCACAGAGAGAGAGAGAGACAGAGACAGAGAGACAGAGAGACAGAACATGCCCGGGGAGTGGCCGCACCACAATCCTGTCTCCTCCATTCTCCTCTTGGGATTTTGGACATGCTCAGCATTCGAACCGCATAGTTGGCCATCTGGGATACCGTGCCTAACTTCCACACTACTTACTGGCCTGAGGTGAGTTTCTCGTAAGCAGCATACAGAAAGTCCCTGTTATTAAAATTCATTCAGCCAGTCTGTAAAGTTTTGATTCAGGAATTTAATTAATTTTTAATAAATATTATTATTAATACACATGGAGTTATACCTCTCATTTGTTGGTTGAATCATGGTTGTTTTGTGTTTCCTTATTTACTGTTTTCTTCAGTTAATTGTTTTTCCTTTGATATTTGAAAGTTTTTCATAGTGGTAAGAATTGAATCTTGTTTTTTCCTATTTGTGTAATGGATGTCCGATTTAGTTTTATACCTTCATATGTTTTTATGATAATATTTGCTTTCAATTTCCAATTTTAGGACTCCCTTAAGTATTTGTTAATCTGGGAATGATTTTATTTTTCCTTTCACTTTGAATAGTTTTACAAGATTGTAAATTTTTCCATTAGAATTGTGAATATGTCATTTCATTCCTTCCTGATCTGTAAGGTTTCTGAAATGAAGTAAGAAATTAGTGAGATGGACTATCCTTGTATGTTACTTGATGCTTATCTCTATCTATTTTTAGATTTATCATCATCTTTGACTTTTTGATATTTTGACCCTAATGTATCTTAAGGTACTTTTTAAATGTTGAATCCTTTGTGTGGTCTTTAAATTCCCTAGATTTGGATGTCTGTATTTTTTTCCCTAGACTTGGGATGTTTTCAGTTAACATTTAAAGATTAATTTTCTATTCCTTTTTCCAATGTCTTTTTGTGGAATACCCATTATGCAACTCTTTGACGTTTTAATGATGTGCCATAATTTACATATGTTAAGTTTATTTTTAACAAAAAGTACTGTTTCAAAGATGCATCTTCATGTTCAAAGATTCTTTTGTCTAACCTGTTGTTGATGTTCTATACTGAGCTTTTATATCCTGAGTTGAATTCTTGATCTTCAAGACTTCTAATTATTTTTTAGATATCTCTTTATTAAATTTTATTAATTTATTCATATTATGCATTGTTTTCATTCTTTTTTTTTTTTTTTGAGAGGTTTTTGCTATAGGGCGCGTGTGCTCACCAGACAGACAGAGAGAGGCAGAAAGCAAGAAATCACCCACCAGGGGGGATGGCCACACCACAATCCTTTCTCCTCCATTCTCCTCTTTGGGCACGCACGCACATGTGCCCAGCATGAGTTTAAGCCACCAGGTCTGGGACTCGAACTGCGGTCAGCTACATGGGAGTCCAGCGACACAGCCATTACGCTAACTGCTGATCCCTGATGCATTGTTTTTCTAACCTCCTATTGTTGTTTGTCAGGATTATATTTTATCTCTTTGAGTTTGTTGTCATCAGTTATTTCATTTTCATAGCCAACCTTTCTGTGAATGTCTTTATTTTGTTCATTATTAATGGGGAGATAGTTCCTTATTTTTTCATATTTTTCCCTGTGCTGATATTTATTCTTGTGTTGATTTTTGATCATCTATGGGGCACTAACTTCTTCTTGTTTATGAAGTTGTTTACTTATTTTTTTTATCACCAGTGAATACATGTGCTTACCGTAGAGCACCCTTCAGTCGGTACAGTCACAGCATAAGCCTTTTCCCTTCACTCTTCCATCCTGGGAGGACTTTGGGCATGCATATTTTTCACTTAGCATGTTTTTCAAACCTCTGGGACTGGGATTTTAACTGCAGTTAGCTATGTATAATCTGACTTTCTATACAGAGCACTTCATTTCCATGCTATGAGGCGGACAATGGAATTGTTTATAAAGGGAAAATATTGTATTTATGCATTTTTTTTCTTCGGCTGTGCCCTTAATACTAACTGAATGGTTCATTTTGATTTTGGTTTTGGTGAGTTCAGTGTGGAATTCAGTATATTTTGAGTCACTAAGTGGCCTTGTTTCTCAGAGTGAATTGAGTGACCTAAGATTCAGGAATGTAAGTATCAGCTAAAAATAAGTAATATCCTATGTCTCAAATGGGTTGTACCTAATGTTAGTGTTGATGCTGACTGAGATTGGAGGGTGGCTAGATGCTTAGTTCTCTGATTATATGCATTAATTGGAGGTGGGAGAAGCAGTCAACCCCGATATCCAGTTCCCTCTACCATGGTGACGCCATCTCTTGCTTCAGTCTGGGCAGGGCAGAAGGGACCTGGCTAACACCAGATAGGTGCGTAAAGGTAGAGCAGAAGATGCCTGATTCACAGTGACTCATTCTGTGTGGGAGGAAGGAGCCTGGCCTATGGATACTCAGTCTATTCTGATGGACCATGCCTGGCCCAGGCCAGGTCATACTGTGTTAGTGAGGTAGAAAGTGTGACAAATAGATCTATTTAGGCAGAAGGCAACTAGTTCCCAGTAGGTCAAACTATGCAGCTAGCACAGGAAGTGTCCAGCTTACAGGATATGTTTTTGTGTGAATTGTGCTAGTGGGACACTATAACCCCAAGTTCTGCCAATAATGGTAGGGCCCTGCTGGCTCCTGGCTTCCTTTGCACCACTCAGTGAGAAGAACTTCAGCACTCTTCTTTCCTTCAGCTTCTGCAAGCTTCCCCTTGGCACACATGTTCATGTTAAGGAGATCCTAAGAAGTTATACTATAGAGGAGGGAAAGGGCATATTTCCCAAGCTCCGATTGGGAAATGGTCAGAGAACACAGTCCCTGCTGTAGGAGGTAGTAGAATGCCATGTTTGGGTGGGGTAATAAGGGGACTCCCAGAGTCCTTGGTCACTGGTGAGTAGGAGATCAGAAGGCTTTAGATAAAGAGGAACATCTGCCCCAATTCTCCAGATCATAGAGGCATCTTACCCTCTGTGTTATGTCTTCAGTTCCCTGAATTGCAAGATGCTACCAGTAGTTTGGATATTAGGTCATTGCTTCTTCTAGAAGGCATTGTATAGGCTGGGCACAGTGGCATCACAGTGATATTTCAGAAAGTGATGGTGCCTGATCAAAACCACACAGTGTGATCCACCTGTGGATCTACTTTTCAGATGGTGCTGTGTTTCAGGGGCTTGGCGGGAAGAAGTCTAGTGTTCTCTATGAGAAAATAAATCTATGTAGCCCTCTAAGATGTGCATAAAAGTTGTGTCAGGTTTGCTATTCTATAGCTGGGGAGTACTGAGATCCGAGATGGAAGTAAGAAGTTTTTGGAAGGATATCTTATCTTTTCCCTGGTAGAGAACTCCCATGGTTTCTGGAGCCTTTCTGACTTCAGAAGTTTGTATCTTTCTCCCTGTCCATATCCCATGTCGTGCTGCCCCAGCGTCCTCTCACTGTTCCCCTCTTCTATTTTGCCTATCTCTCCTCACTCCTTCTAGAAGTGTAACCATTATCCTGTGTTTGTGGCCTTCCCTCTCTAAGAGAAGTCACATTGATTATCTCTAGTCTACCACTTTGTCCTTCTGTCTTACAATCTTTTATAAGAAACATATATAGAGCCACTTTTTTCTTATTTTTAAATAACATTTATTTTTGTGGCTTTCAAGACCATTTGTTATATCAAGATAGTCTGAAAAACTCTTTTGCTTGGGTATTGTTACTCATTATGAATTTTGCTTTCTTAAGGCAGGGAAAAGACCTGGCTTTCCCAATCTTCTTAGCAGCTTGGACGCAAGAATACAATCCAAGAATAAGAAGCTCAAATGTGAGACTTTGTGAAGAAGGGAACGACGTAAAGTAGGGAGGTTCCCATAGAAATCATCTCTGCGAGAGCATGGTGGTGAATGTTTGGCTTTTGTGGACAGCACTAGGGAAGACTCTGGCATTCAGTTCTAAGCACGAATTCTGTAAACAGTAGACTCATTTCCCATTTACCAACTTGATGGTACAATTATTCTATCTGTGGTTAAGAAGACTAAGTGATGGGAACCAACAGTTAGCGTAATGGCTATGTCACTGGGCTCTCATGTGGTCAACCGTGGTTGGTGTCCTGGACCCAGTGGCTTAAAACTCACACCAGGTGCGTGTGCGTGCATGCCCAAGATGCAGACGAAAATGGAGGAGAAGGGATTGCGGCGTGACCATCCCCTCTGGGGGATGATTTCTCGCTTTCTGTCTCTATGTCTTTCTCTGTCTGTCTGGTGAGCGCACACGCCCTATAGTAAAATCCTCTCCAAAAAAAAATTTTAAAGTTTAAAAAAAAAAAAAGAAGACTAAGTGACTGAATAAATGTATTGCGATACAAATCTGTCCTCAATATAAGTCAGCTTTTATAAAGAAAGGGAAGGAGGAAGTAGTGAAGCTGGGAAAAAAGGAAAAGAAGCCACAAAAAAATTTCTGAAATCTTTCACTGGTTCTCCAGATCTTTTAAGATGAAGGTTGAACTACATAGAGCATGCCGTAAATGTTTACCAAAACAGAGTTTTGCCTCTTCTTTCACCAAGCCCCCTTCATTTATCCATACAAGAGGTAAGAGTGCACATGAGTTAAATACAAATTCTAGTTTCTGAATATATAATATTTTAATTATTTTTTCATTTCCTATGCATGCTATTCTTCCATAACTCTTCTGTTTGGGCCGTAAAACTCACTTGTCTTTCAGAAAGAAACATTTCTGAGATGATTTTGTGTGCCTGTATGCGTGTGTGTATGTGCGTGTGTGTGTGTGTTTGACCATGTGGCTATACTTCTACCTCAGCCTCCCAAATAGCTGGGACTACAGGCATCCACCATCATGTTTCTCTCTTTAAAGTGAGCTAGGAATCGAACCTGGGCTACTCACATGGCTCAGGCTGCTATGCAGGAGCAGCAAGAGTTCACTACAATGACTGGACCTGAGAATGTTTTGATTACACAATTTGAATCTATGGTCTCTCTTCTCTGTTCTCATGGTGTAATATATATTTCTCATTTTCAGCATTTAATACAATATAATGCCATCTGGAATTAAAGCTTTTTCTTCTCACTGGTCTTTTTGAAGGTAAAGATAAATCTTAGCTGAATGATAACCTCAACCCACTTAATTTCATAGAACATCAATGAAAGTGACTGAATTAGAGACTTACAGAATAAATAGGTGGATCTTGATTCAATATAGTTAATTGGTAAGGGCAGCATCTACTCTCTTCTCAAAACCAAAGTAGACGAATCTTCTACTTATTTTTAAACATGTACAAATCCTTTCATGTTAAATACAATTGCATGAGCCCCACAGTGGTGCAGTAGTAAAACATGACAGTGAAGATCTATAAAGCTGACCCACATAGGAAGGTTCAAGGTTTAAGTCTGGAAACCTCCTTAAGTATACTAGGCATGTGCATGCTCATCAACATCTAGGGCTGGTTGAGTCTGTGCTTGGATCTTGGCATTAGATTCCTTTGGTAGTATTTTTTTTCTCTCTCTCATTCATGGAATAAACAAACTTTAAAAAATAATCCCATACAATAGCAAAGTGAATTCATCAATCTATACTCACATTGCCAATACTATACTCTCCTATATTCACTATGTCTGTTTCTTCATCCCCAAGACTCTTCAACATACTTCAGTATTGTTTCACCCTCTCCTTGATCACACCACCAGATGTTTTTCATCAAAGTCACCAATAATCTCCAAGTCAGTGACTCATAAACATTTTCTATTTCTTTACTTCTTAGACTTCTTATTCATACTAAAATTTGTCAAAAATATCCCATTTTCCTCTATGCTTTCATACTCTTCAGGTATTCCCCTCACCTATTTATACCCTCTTTCTTATCTCTTTTTCATACTCAGCCTTTTCTATTGCCCACAACTCTTAGAATTCTCCATGGCATACTCTAAGGACTACATCTCTTCTTTTGTGATAATCAAACCAATCTCTTCCAAGACTGTGTCTTTAATTATATTCTAATTACTGTTGATATGCAGAGCATAGAGCAATGCCTGACACACAGTAGACAGTAAACTTCTATTTATTCAATGTGTAATTTGAGAAAATGAGCAAAGTATCAGTAAGATAGTATTACAGATACACATACACACACATGTATACATACATACACACACATATATATATGAATGTGTGTGTGTATATATATATATATATATGAATGTGTGTGTATATATATGTGTGTGTGTATGTGTGTGTGTGTATGTTTTTTTTATATATATATATATATTTGGATTCACGGGCCTTGGGAAGCAAGAGAAAGCCTAATGTTCTTTCCAATAATGTAAGATCTTCATATTTACATTATATAATTAGAGTATTGATAGGAGATTAGTCTCAGTATTCTCTAAGAACATATTTACATGTAGGAGAGCTATGTTCATTAATTATTCATCCTATCATCCTATCAGGAAGATCTACTCATAGATTAAAGCCCATGTTCTACTTAAACCTTCCAGTTTGGGCACAAGTGACTATTTCATGCTTAGTCAGCTGAAGTTCTGAGTTCACCTTTAGGCATAAAGCACAGAAAAGAAACAAAAGCAACAATTTCCTATTGAGGAGGCTGATTTTTTTTCCAGGGAAGCAGTAGGGTTTTGTAAAATACAGATTATTGTAGGAAGATAAATGTACAAATTTGGTAAGGATCAGAAGTGAAAGGAATGAGTACACTGGTGGTTAGTTTTGGATGTCAACTTGATTGGACTAAGAGCTATCTAGAAAAAAACTGGGACCAGCAGATGGCATAACGGCTATGTCACTAGACTCCCATGTAGTTGACCTTGGTTTGAGTCTTGGACCGGTCGCTTAAATTCATGCCGGGCCCATGTGCGTGCACGCCAAGCCCAAGACCGAGAGGAGACTTGAGAAGGGATTGCAGTGTGACCACTCCCCCCGCCTGGGGGATGATTTCTTGCTTTCTGTCTCTCTGTCTCACCCTGTCTTTCTGGCGAGTGCATGTGCCCTATATCAAAAAGCTCTTTAAAAAAATCGTTAAAAACAGTGTCTATGGAAGTATTTCCAAATGAATTAAAATATGAGTTTGAGTAGAGAGATATGGAAGATCTACCCTCAGTGTGGGCAGACATGATTCAATCAAAAATTTATTTTCCTGGAGAAAATAAACACAGAAGAATGTTTCTTATGAGACAGAGCAGGATAGACTTCTGTTACCTTGGACATCAGGATTAATTTGCCTTTCGACTCTAGCATTTACAAGAGCAGTCTCTTGTTCTCAGACTTTTAGCCTTGGACTGTGAGTTAATATCATTGCCTTCCCTGCTTCTGAGACCTTACAACCTGGAATGATCCACATTACCAGAATCCCAGGATCTCCAGCCTGCAGGTGGCCGGCTGTGGGACTTCTCAGCTTTTACAATCCTGTCAGCTGATTCCCTTAAAAATTCCCTTTTTTATGTATCTATAGTTATCTTGCTGGGTCTGTCTCCCCAGAGAAACTTGGCAAATATGGACACATTATTATGATGTCTTTAGTTTACTTTAAAAGCACAGACGGTGATGTATCTTTTGTGCTGAATAGCTCACACTTTAACCTTCAGAATAGTGAATTGGCCTAAATGAGATGCACCCTCCAGAAACTATCACCAGAAAAATATGAAAGAGGTCACACTCCAAAAGCGTACTATACATATTATATTAATAAGACATATAATATATACAATATTGTGTTCAAGAGACCAGACATTTGTAAAAGATCAAATCCCCTGATTTCCCTAGAGATAATCAGAACCTACCATTTGTTGAGGAAATACAGGTGGGTGTTGAAATACATAGGTTATGTGACCCTGACATCTAGAACATGTCTAAGGCCTAGAACAGTGCCAGAAGTTCTGAAGACATGCTTGTGGATGAATAAACAATTCATTTAGCCTCTATTTTTTAAATGTCAATATTAATCATCTTGCAAATGCTAACAGAGAAGGGAATCCTCCTCATAGTTTAACTCAATCTTCAGGATCTAGCATTCTGGTAAGTACTTGAATATGTTTACTAGATGAATGAATTTTTACTGGAAAAGCAATCAATGAATGCATAAATAAAAAAGTAGTTACTAGATTCTAAATATTAAAGTGTATCATGATAGGACAAGAAAATTACTTTGTGCTGTACTGATGGAATATATATTCTTTATATTGTTTAAGAAGCATACTTGATTTTTTTTCTATTGTGTGATAAACAGGATGACAGTAAAATAAGTTCATAGTAACATTTTAATTCCTTATATATATTGAGTAAGTTTACACAAATTAAGAATAACTAAATTTTAACTTGTTGAAAAACAAGTAATATATAATGATGTGAAGGTAATAGAGAAAAGGGATGGTTTTACTCTTGAAAAACTTAGTATATTATTAGTGGCAATTTAGCCTGGGACCCATATAATTATTAAGTTTTTAAAATATTTTTTTACTGTTAAAAGTTTTAATAAGACCTTTACCAATTTCTTGAACAATGGAAGAAATAATGCACCTAGAAAATGAAGAGTTAGTGATTTCATCTAAAAACTAAATGATCAGTGTAAATCATTCCTGAGAAATATATTTCTTTGGTCATCAAATGGACTTGATTTTCTAGGCAAAGAGTTTAGAAGCATGATTATTGCCCAGTTACTGCAAGCTAATTAATATAATGGAGCTAACACAAACTAGTCTTGTAGGAATTTCATGTACAAAACAATACCAATTAATAGTTTTATACTGGAGATTAATTGGAGATTAATCACTTTGGCACTTATAAAACTTTCTTTCACTATACAGATTTGTCCAGCATCAAAGGATTTTGGAAAACTTGAATTTGCAACTATGGAGTTACTGGATATGCATGAAATCAGAATAAAAATGTTGAAATTTTAAGAATCTTTTTTTCTTTTTTAATTAATAATTTTTTATACTCTTAACCACTGTCTATCACAGCTTGTAAAATGAATTTATCCAGCATGAATATACTGTATAATAGTCCAGTTAAATGTATTATATATAATACATGTTATCATCGACAGATAATTTTTCAATTTTATGTACCTTAAATGTTTTGCTTCTTTTCCCCCTTGATTTCTTTCCTCTCAACACTCCCTCCCATTTTCCACCCTCCTCTTACATTGTTTCAGCATCTCCTTTTGTTCTCCATGCTTTTATCTTCCAGTTTTTTAGTTTCTGCCAAAGGGTACAGAAATTCGGTATATATTAAGTGGAGACATACATTGTCTCTCTTAATTGTCATCTGCCTTCTGTCAAATACCAGAGTCTTGTTGCTTTTTATGACTAAGTAGTATATATTTGCCACATTTTTCTATACATTCATCTGTTTGTGGACGTTTGGACTGATCCCATGTCTTAGCAACTGTGAATAATGCTACAGTAAACATCGATGTGTAAGTACTTTTATGACTGAGTGTATTCCAATTCGTTGGGTAGGTCATCAGGAGTGAAATTGCTGAATCATATAGTAGTTTTGTTTGTAAGTCTTTGAGGAATCTTCATATTGTTCTCCATAGTAGCTAGACTAATTTACATTCCCATCAATAGTTTATGAAAATTCCTTTTTTTTTTTCTTTTTCTTTAACACAAATTACCCAATACCATAACACAGAATATATCTCCAGGGACTAGAATGTTCATTTTCAGATGTGGTAGGAAAGAGGAGAAGGATTTTTAATGAACAATTTAAAGTATATATTTTCATTGTCACAGAGAATGAAGAGGGAATGAGCTTAAATTACATCCTTTGGTTATATTATGGTTATTGATTAAGTAGTCATATTTTAATAGGTTTAAGTTCCTATCTAGAATTTAGAAAACATCATACTAAGTTAAGAGTTCCTAAAAATTCTAACATCTTGAAATTGACTCCAAAAGGACTATGTCATTTCATTCTCATTATTTTAACCTGAAGTCTTATTCTTAGACATGTATTTTTTGCTCCTTTTGGCTTAGTGATGGTTATATCCCCTCTATCTAAATAATGCCAAGTATACTGTTCTCCAGAGAAACTTTGTCCCTGAATACATTTATTAAGTTAGTTTAATCATACAGTGCACTGGTTCTCTACCTTCAGTGAATGAGTAGCCAAGTCATGCAGAATGTGCAGTTAAAGGTCAAATTCCCCAACATCTCTTATTCTAAAGGTCTGACTGAGATTCGGGAATATGCACTTTTCACAAGCACTTCAAACAATTTAAGTGAGAGGTCCAGGCGAAAAAGTGTGAAAAAACGTTATGTAGTAATTACATTGATATTGGCTTATTTGGTGTCCCAACCCAGAAGAGGATCTGGGTTATCCTGAACTGATGTTCTGGTTTGGATATCAACTGGTGTCCATGGTGTAGTGATGTGTCTACTCAGCTCTGATGAGGAAGACTTCTATTCTGATCCATGACTTCTCCGAAGTTCTCATTGTTTAACTTTTCAATATTACCCTGACACAACAATTCTTGGTCCCTCTATTCAATGAAAGAAAATACTTACTAACTAGCCTCTGAAATAACCTTTTTATCTTTCTCTGGGGAAATATTTCTACTTGGGTTTTCCTGAAATGAAAGGCA
>NW_006159775.1:7538706-7611853 GCF_000334495.1 Tupaia belangeri chinensis | reverse complement strand
TCTAAGACTGAGTCTTTTTGTTTTCTTTATGTCAAGAGTTAACCTGTTTACACATCTATGGCCAAAGTTAGACATCTCAAATAATCTAGTTCCTTCCAAAAATATCATGGTTATCCTTAGGTCTAAGATGCAAATATTAATTTTTTTTGTTTTTACAATTAACATGGCAGCATAAAGAAATAAAATGTTGAGTTGATAATATTTAAAGAATTTTCCTAAATATGAGTTATCAAAAGCCAGGAAATATTATCAGGAGAGGTAGTAGATTCATTTATTCTTTTCATTTGTGTGTCATAGATTTCAGAAGAAAAATTAAACATTTACCTCTCTTGTATAGTAATAATGTAGCTCAGCGAAGGTGACAGGTGGTGGGAATACAGAGACTGTCATGATCCCATCCAGCTTAGAGAATCTATTTACTTATTCTTTTCCTATGTTTAGAAGTGGCAGTGATGGATGCTATTCCCATATAATCCAATGCTTCTAGTTGGCATTGGGACCATGTTTTTAATGAACTAAGTATAGCCATTTACTTTTCATGTCTTGGCTATTGGTCTACTAAATAGAGACTTTGAAAGAAGCACCCATATTTAATAAGTATTCATTTTCACAAATACGGTTTTCAAAAATCTGTGCTTGGAAAAGGCTGTTTTGGACCATGAAGTATGTGTATTTAACCTCATTTCAACAATTTATAGCGTTTTTATTTTATATCTGTTTCTTAAGACAAATGCTTCCCCCTTCTTTCTGTGCCTTTTAGACTTTAGTCTTTAATTTAAATTATTACTTTAACCTGTTCCATCTGCTAACTTGAAGTAATTAATTTTATGATATAGTTGGAAATGGTTGCAAATACAAACACTAATGAGGCTTATATTTATCTCTTTATATTTTGTTGTTTTTCTATTCTGACTAATTAGCAAAGGGACCCAAGGTTGGGAGGTATACTGAGTAATCATATATGAGTGTGTGCGTGTATTTGTTTTCCTGGAGGCATATAACATTTTAAAGTAAGAGAACTGTTATAAAAGGGGAAAACAAAAGAAAAAGAAACCTACAGCATTTTTGTATATTTTAAAATAGCAAATGATAGTTCAAAAGAGGTAAACATAAGAATTAAGCTAAGCAATTTTTTTCCCAGAAAAGTGTTTTTCAGAAGCTTCTTCTTGGAGTTTCTCTGCTATTCTAGCAATTCCTTAGGGCACTGCAGTTTGTCTGCGCTCATTGGTTTGAGCTGACAGCAATATCTTCAACTCTTCCATCAGAGTGCACTTCTATACACTTTTTCTGTTTCATATATTCATCATCATCATTCTGAAGTCTGGGTATTGAAACTGTTTATGGCATAACTGGGCAGATCTTCAAATTTCCCTGAAGGAAAAGTTGTTCTAATATGGCTGATGGTGAATCTGAACTCACTGATATAATGGTGCCTGGGCTGGCCAGTAAACGATGACTTTAATCAAGATTCTGAAAGTTCTTCAGATTAAATTGCTTTCCAGAACTCTCTGATTTTATGGAGTCAGAGGAGGTGCTTCTGTTTCTGTTTTGTGGCTTCATTCCTCCAGACTCTGAGTTCTCTTCAATTTCAAAGTTGTAAAAGTAACTAAGACAAAAATATCACCATTTACCTAGTAATCATTTTCTGTGTTGCAAACTGAAGTATAGGGATGTTAGCTACAGTAGAAATAAAGGCAAGGAATGAGCTAGATTTCCTTCTCATCATAATTTCCTTTGGATATATAGGAGTATTGTGCAAAAGTCAACTAATATTGCTAGTCATGAGATAATTTATCTAAACAAATGGGTGCTGGTTGCTTGAATACTGTCACCTTGAAGCACTATGTGCTCATTTCACTATTGCTACAGTTGTTCAACACATCTTTGACCCAAAAGTTTAGTTTTCAGAACCAAAATATTTATTTTTCTGCTTTCACTTTATTATATTTTTCTTCTACTACCTCCTATCTTACCTCACTCTCTCCCATATCTTCTATTCTTCCTGGTAGCGTTCCAAGAGGTAAAACTCATGTAAGCCTGGGCATCCCCTTATGTTGGAGGCCCCATGGATTTTTAGTTCTCAGACTTGTCCACACAGAGCCCCCAGTCATTCACTAATCACAGCTTAAGTTTTCCTACCCTGGTACTGGCTTCTACAAAGCTGTTCTTGGCTTCTGCTCCGTGATTCTCTGTATTCCCCTATCTTACAGAATGTTTTATACTGATTAAATGTTCTCTGACTTTTAGCTCTCAAATTAATATTGCTGTGTTTAATACATCATATCTTATTGATTCCCAAGCTGTATTTGTTTGGATTTCAACAACTGTGAAATGATGATACGGTGTCTTGCAGTTGCTTTGTAATTGATTCCTGCTATACCACATCCTGACTCCACCAAGGCAATTGCCTCCTCCCTTTTCACCTTCACCCTCTCAGGCCCAGTCTATACAATTCTTTTGTGTTAACCTTTCTTTAAAAATTATAAGCTTCAATCATAACCATCTCTGGGACCAGATTTTATAGAAGGCAAACACACTACAAGGCCGCTGAGATTTTTCTGGGTCACAACTTAATTCTGGTATCTATAATCTGTGATAACATATTCGTTCAGAATTTCTCTCCTTTCTGTTTCTCAGTGTCTCTTCCTGTGCTTACATTTCTCTCTTTCTCCAAAGTTGAACAGAAAATAGGGAACTCTTTTGGGGGAAGAAGACATACTTTTTAAAATTTTGGCCATCATAGCCATGTGCCTTGCCAGACAGAAAGAGAGAGAGAAAAAGAGGAAAGTTAGAATGTACCTCCTGTGGAGAACAGTCATGTCACAATCCCTCCTCCTCGATTTCTCCTTCCTTTGGGGATTTTGGGCAATCAAGTACACATGACTGTTACATTTTTCATCTGCTGGGTCCAAGATTTGAACTGTACTGTCAGCCATGTGGGATGCAGGTTCTTTAACCACCATGTCATGGGCAGGCTCCAGAAGATTTTTTAAAAGATCTTTTCCAAGGCTAGCCTCATAATCTAGTGGTTAAGTAGCCAGATCCCACATGGCTAATCACAGCTGGAATCCTGGTCCCAGCCCTTGAAAACTGTGCCAGGTGCATGTTGTGCATGCCTGATGAAGAAAGGGAGGAAAAGTGATTGTGCTGTGATCATGATGTGTTCAAGTGGGTGCTTTCTCCCTCTCTTTCATCTCTGGTGTCTCTTTCTGGCAGAGGAAAGGAAAAAAGGAAAGAGAAAGAAAGAAAGAAGAGATACTTTAAAAAATGTTTTCCAATAAGTGCTATATTTAAAATAAATCAAGAAAAAACCTTTTTGTCATAGTTTAATTCCGAACATTATTTTCTAGTGTACCTAAAATGATGTTAAGCAATTGAGAGCAACCTGTATTTGATCAAATAATACAATGGTGAGCTACAGCCAGATTCTGCTGCCTTGAAAAGGAGACCGTGTGCTTATCTTCCCAACTGCATATCCAATGATGTCAATTGGTTGCTTGAAGTTGGCCAGATGAGACTATTAACTCCACATATCAGGAAATATTACAGATCAGCACCCCTTTAATAGTGCTTAAACTTTTATCGGAACACCATTAATTTTATTTCTGTGTTACAAATTTCACCCTGGAAAATCATCGTCTATATGCAGTTGGTCACAAAAGATACAAGTGTGTGGGGCCAGCAAGTGGTGTGTAATTTGAGACTCTGGATTCCCACATGGCCCATGGCCGACTGTGGCTTGAGTCCTGGATCTGGTGGCTCGCTCTCTCTCTCTCTCTCTCTCTCTCTCTCTCTGTGGTGGGTGTACATGCCCTATAGCAAATAAAACATAGTAATAGTAATAAATAAAATAAAATTAGATAAATAATTCTAAATATATATATATATATATATACACACACATATACATATATGTGTGTAAATTATATATGTATGTACACACACATACATATATGTGTGTATATATAACATGTAAAGTTCAAACACATTTCAGAAATGTATATACATCACTATTTACTAGCATAAAGCAGCTACTAATTCTCAGAAGAGAATAGCATAGATTTTTAAAAATTTTGAGTTAATAATAGAGATAGAGATAAAACTTACATCATTTGTTTCTTTTTCCATGATGAACATTCACATAAAAGTTATTTATTTACTTATATATTTATCTTTTTCATGAGAAAAAGAGAGACAAGCGCTCTACGCAGGGTTCTTATGCTGATATTCTCTCCTCCCTCAACCTTGCAGCCAGCCAGGATAACAGGTGTGTACATGTTGGTGTACGCGACGTATTCAGGTAGACTGAGGACATGGACTTGAAGCTCTTCCATGTAACTTCCAGCCCTAACCAGCAGAACCTCTATAGTTTGTACCACAGTGGCAGGGTCAATAAGCTTTCTTTCTTTTTGTAAAGTTTCTTTCTTTCTTTCATGGAGTGAGAGATAGAGTGAGATCAAGAAAGGAAAGCACCTTCAATAGGATCTCAGGCCATGATCTTCTTCCCTCCTCCATTCTTTCCAGACAGTCAGGACTATGGACAGATATCTGACATGTAAATTTCCACTGGGGAATCGCACCCATGTTCTTCCATATGGATGGAAGCATTGCTAGAACACTGTGTGACTATGATCCATATAGCCAACCTAATGACCGAAGAGTTTTTATAAAAGCTTAATAGAAAAGCAGGATTATTGTATAAGGAAGGCTTATATTGTGACCAGCAGATGACTTAGTGGTTACTTCTCTAGACTCCCACATGACTGACTGTGGTTCAAATCTTGGACCCAGTGGCTTGAAACTCACGCCAGGTATGTGTATGTGTGTACGGAAGACCCTGGGAGGAGAATAGAGGAGAAGGGATTGTGGCATCTACATTGATAGCAATTGGTAATTCTTAGGCTTTACCAAAAAAAAACCAAAAGCGCTGCAGATGTTGCTTGTAGTTAAAAGACTTCATATTATTTTTATAAGAAACCTTATAAAATTACAAATATTTTACAAAAAGGAACAATTTCTTTAGCTAATAGCTTTCTTTCTTATTAACCATGACCTTAGAAAGATTAGTTCTTTTTTAAAATTTTTTTGGAGAGGTTTTTTTTTTTTTTTCCACTATAGGGCGCATGTACTCACCAGACAGACAGAGAGAGACACAGAGACAGAAAGCGAGAAATCACTCCCCAGGGGGGATGGTCATGCCACAATCCCTTCTCCTCCATTCTCCTCTCGGGATCTTGGGCACGCACGCACACGCGCCCGGCATGAGTTCTAAGCCATTGGGTCCGGGATGCAAACCGCGGTTGACTTTGTGGGAGTCCAGCGACATAGCCATTACGCTAACTGCTGGTTCCCAAGATTAGTTCTTTTGAGCTCTAGTAATGAAGAAGCAATTTTCTGTTTACAGTATTAAAAAAATACATATATATATTGTGTGTGTGTGTGTATATATATATAATTATAATCATATAATAATAATAGGTGAGTTAGACATAATTTTCTATAAAATCCTGTATAAATTAGTCATTAAGATGAAGGTTTTTATTATGGTATGTATGCTTTTAATTGAAAGAAGATATATAGAAGATAAATAGAAGATAAATAATTTTAAAAACAACAGCAGCAAAAAACTAAATAAGGACCAGTAGGTAGTATGGTAGATAAAGGGCTAGACTTCCACGTGATAGATCATGATTTAAGACCAGACCTGGCAGATCTTGAAGATCACACCAGGCACATCTGAATGTGTGCCCAAAATCCAGAGAGAATGGAGAAGAGAGTGAAGCACAGCAATCCCCCATAGGGAGTTGATTTCTCACTTTCCCTCTCTCAGTCTCCCCTAGATGGATATACATGCCCAATGGCAACAACTCCCCCCAAAACAACAAAAACAAAATCTAAAACACTCTTTAGGCTACACTTCTCTTGTCTAAATCAAGTGGTTATCCTTGAAAAAGTTATAACCCATTTCATCTTTATTGTCTTTAGGTTTTTATTGTTCATCTATTTCATTTTATTTTTGTATGCCAGAGAGCACAATTGTGTGTGGGGAGAGAGAGAGAGAGAGAGAGAGAGAGAGAAAGCATTCTCAGTGAGTCCTGGTCAGGCAGGAATCTTTATTCCTCCAATTTTCCATTCCATCAGAATCCTGGAAACATGCAAGCACACCAGGTTTGTTTTTCAAGTTGGTAGGGCTGGAACTCAAACTCTGTTCAGTCATGTGGGATCTGACTTCCTTTGCATAATACCTAAGTGTACACTGCAGGGTTGGCCCACATTATCTGTTTTAATTATTTACTGTTTATAACTAATATACCCTCAGTGCTTAGAGCATGTATTGTTTATATAGGATCTCAACAGTATTTGTTAATTTATGAGCATATACGACATATATGAATAAAGCTGTGTGCATGTCTATGAAACTTAATAAACTAATGACAGCATTCAGATTTAGTATGTGATGGGAATATGTTTTCAGAAATTGTTTAGGACCTTTAATTTGGACTAAATAAACTCAAGTTCATTAACTTTGCTTTCTTTCAGTACAAGTCTTCCAGTTCTATTTCTTAAATACTTTTATTTTGTATTTTATTCACTGCTTTTGAATTACTTTTTTCTTTATGCTACTTTCTTTCATAAGAATTGCTGAATCATACAGACATATGAAATATTGACCCTGATTCCTTACCTTCCTTCATATTAAAATGTATTACTGCAATACAGGTCACAAAAATGATAGGCGACTAGAAGCTGTTGCGCAGTTACATTTCTATGCATCAAATGAGAAATACGGCACATATTGCGTGAGAGCAGGAAAATATAATCAAGTCTTTCATTCACTGCCATTACCATTCAAGTGGAAAACCATTTCTGCAATCTCTGAAATGCTACTCTATCAACGATAAATAAATAATAAATTAAGCATTCCTTTCTCCAAACAGTTTATAAATAAATATTTTATAAGGTATAAATAGTGTTTCCACAATTTACACATGGATATTTCTTGAATATATAACAAATATTAACCTTTTTATTTTTCAAGGGTGTATTTCTTTAACGTGGATTTAAACAATACTTATAGAAAGGCTTTATTCTGTTTTACTTAGTTTTTAAATATGAGTCATTTATTTTTCACATTTTAAATTCATAAAGATTAGTTATTCTCCATATGATATATAGTAGAAAAAAAATCTTTAAATTGGTACATGGTAGGAAAAAGCGGGGGGCAACACTGACAAGGTCCAGTGATGCCGCAATCCCCTTCCCCCAAGCCTCCAGCTCTCAGGATAGTGGGTGCACCATGCCTGGGTTGTTCTCAGATCAACTCAGGATTCAAACCTGCAGTCAGCCATGGGGCTTCCAGCACTGTAGATTAGTACTTAACAGCCAATGTCACCAAGGCTAGATGTAGGATTTAAATGCAATTATTTCCATATTTTAAACAAATATATCAAACTCAAATCTCACAGTTCATATAGCATTCCAGTTTAAGACTATGAACAAAATAAGCTTAACGCAAAGGATGGAAATACCTGTTTTTCATCATGCTTGTTTTCCTAGAGGAATTCTCTTCATTTGGAACACCTTGTCTAATTAGGAAATTCTACATTTGAGTGGGCACTCTAAGGTGGTTTTTAATGTGGGAACTGCATTCATTTACTCCCTCCTTGATTCTACTTAAATTATATCAACCTGAGACCAGCAGTTAGCGCAATGGCTATGCTGCTGAACTCCCATGTAGCCAACCACAGTTGAAGTCCTGGACCCGGCGGCTTAAACTCACGTTGGGCATGTGTACGTGCATGCCCAAGATCCCAAGAGGAGAATGGAGGAGAAGGGACTACGGCTTGGCCTTCCCCCCTGGGGGGCAATTTCTTTCTTTCTGTCTCTCTGTCTCTCTCTGTCTTTCTGGAGAGTGCACATGCCCTATAGCAAAAACACTCTCCTAAATAAATAGATTAAATAAATAAATAAATAAATAATATCAACCTAAGAGAGAAATACGTAATTTAGTATGTTCTGGTAATTTTTAAAAATATTCATTCTAGGGAACCAGTAGTTAGCGTAATGGCTATGTCACTGGACTCCCATGTAGTCGACCGCAGTTCATGTCCCGGACCTGGTGGCTTAAAACTCATGCCGGGCGTGTGTGTGTGCATGCCCAAGATCCCAAGAGGAGAATGGAGGAGAAGGGATTGCGGTGTGGCCATCCCCCCTGGGGGGTGATTTCTCGCTTTCTGTCTCTATGTCTCTGTCTGTCCGGCGAGCGCATGCACCCTATAGCAAAAACCTCTCCCCCCCAAAAAAAAAATTCATTCTAAAATCATGTGACAATCACTTGTGGAAAACATAAAGGATTTATGTCTGTTTTAGTAGTTCAGAGATTAAGCCCGAAGTTTGGAGTCAGAGAATTGTCAATTACACACATATACACACACCTGTATTTTTTAATTTTTAATTATATAACATTATTTTTGATGTGTTGTAATCAAGATCATAATGTAAATTTTGAATGCTTTTTTTGGGAGTTGGAAGTACTACCACTCATTACTTAATTTAATTAATAAATGGAGAATATGGAAATTGGCATAACTCAGTGTTTGCCTGCTCAAAAATGCAATGCAATGCACTGATTTGTTTGCAAAGTTATTCTCAATAAAATTAGATGATATTACTTATATTTAAAATTCATAAACTCCCACAGAACTTTAAAGATTTTAAATTCTGTAGATATGAATCTACATTTTTGTCTCTTGACAACCAGTTATTGCAAGAAATTTGAAGGAAAATGTCACATGTGGTCTATAAGGCAGATCTTAGTTTGGTGGAGGTAAAAACCCATCCCACATAGTTCTTGAGATACAATTTAGGAATAAGTCTCAAGGACTTTTTTTTTTCTTTTAATCACCTGAAATGTACAATCATGTTATCAAAAGTAAGAGACATTGAAGTGATCTGAAGGCCAGAGAATATCAAATAATTTCTTTTTGTCTGGCCCAAAATACAAATTCTAAAGAAAAAAAAAACACATAAAATAACTGGTTTCAACATTCTGAACTGATTATTTAATTAGTACAAATAAGTTTGCCTCAGGATTTGTGCTTTGCTTACACAAATGAGATAAGGAATTTTTCACTGACTCAAACATATCTATCTCTGGAGAAAGCAATCTTTCCATTCCTCAGCAGCCTTAGCATAATCCTACTACTAAACATTAGTTTCATGTTTCCAGAGTTAATTATTTCTATGTAATTATTTCAGAAATACATGAACTCTATAAAGCTTAAACAATTATCAAGTATGACAAGATATTGAGTCAAATCAAGTCCAATTAATTAGACCTAGAATATAGTTCATGTAACAACAAAAAAAGAATCCTATTGTCTGAGTTAACAATTGTTAATTTAGTTCAACCTAGGATATAGAAAAAATTAAATACACTACAAATGTAAGTTGTCATAATAGATGTCAAACAAAAAATTATTAGGTAGTCAGAACAGGAAAATTGTATGTATTTTTGTATCAGGAAAATAATATTTTAAGTTCATATCTCTCCTATTTATTTTGTTAACTTAAAACTTGTTTTTTTGTTTGTTTGTTTCAGGAGCTTATATTCTTCACCAGTTAAATATGAAAATATTACCAAATGCTTGTTTTGTTGGATTTTATAGAAAAGGCTGAGTTTATAAGATTTTCTTAGAAAAAAATAGGTCTTTGGGAACCAGCAGTTAGCATAATGGCTATGTTGCTGGACTACCACGTAGTCGACCACAGTTTGAGTCCCGGACCCGGTGGCTTAAAACTCATGCCGAGTGTGTGTGCGTGCGTGCCCAAGATCCCGAGAGGAGAATGGAGGAGAAGGGATTGCAGCATGACCATCACCCCTGGGGGGGGGGGTATTTCTTGCTTTCTGTCTCTCTGTCTCTCTCTGTCTGTCTGGCGAGCACATGCGCCCTATAGCGAAAAACTCTCCGAAAAAAAAAAAAAAGAAAAAAAAAGGTCTTTGCCAGCTGGTGGAATAGTGATTAAGACAGCTAAATCCCACTTCGCTGGCTCAAAATCCTGAAAAGAGAAATGGAAGAGAAGGGATTGTAGAGTAGCCATCTGCCATGAAAGGGTGCTTTCTCTTTCTCTCTGTCTCTTTGATGAGTGAATGTGTCCTATAGCAAATTTAAAAAAAAAAAAAAAAGGAAAAAAATAGCACTTATAGATTCTAAGATGTAATATTTAAAATCACAAAGTACCACAATTATAAATTAGGAAGATATTATCTGCTATTTAATTCTATCTGGCAGCAAATAACTCACATTCTTGTTTGAGGGATACAAGTAATAGTTACTTTTTAGAATAAATCTCTTAGAGTTTGCAAAATATATCCATACACATACATGCAATTACATTCATAATGTAATTCTTTTATATTAACTCTTTGAGAAATCACATCACAGTTTTATAATAACTTTACAATGCCATTTTGATACTTTCAAAAATATTTTTAATAAGAAATATTTAGAGTCAATGAAAGTAGTTTTTTTGTGAAGTCTATTAAGTATCTGCTTTTGGATGAAATCACAGAATTACTATTGTAAATATTTATGACATTGATTTTGTTACATATTTCCTTTGACTTTTTTTGTTTCTGTGAGAAAAATAGCAGTTTTCATCATTAGCTTTATATCACATTCTGACAGATCTTATGTCTCAATCTATATTTTAATAAATAAATTTGTAGGACCAGCAGATGGTGGAATGGTTAACCATGATTCAAGTCCTGGAGCTGGTGGCTTGTAACTCACACTGGACACGTGTTTGTGTGTGTGTGTGTCCAGAATCCCAAGAAAAGAATGGAAGAAAAGGGATTGTGGCATGGCCATCACCCCCCAGGGGGGTGATTTCTTGTTTTCTCTTTCTCTTTCTCTCTCTGTCTATCCAGTGAGTGAATGTGACCTATAGCAAAAAATCTCTCTGAAAAAAAAATAATAATAAAATGAATTTGAGAAAAAGATCTATGCCTTTACTCTAGATACTATTTATTTTTCACTTGATTTTACTGCAAACACACATGTATGCAATCTATTGAACCTGACTCACAGATGTATTTTTATTTGGTGAGAGTAATTAATGTGTTGGGGCCAACATGGTGGTTAAGGGTGCTGGACTGCAGTTTGAGTCCCAAACCTGGCGGCTTCTTTCTCGCTTTCTCTTTCTCTCATCAAACTTAATTAAAGTAGGGAACCAGCAGTTAGCGTAATGGCTATATTGCTATACTCCCACGTAGTCGACCGCAGTTCGTGTCCCGGACCCGGTGGCTTAAAACTCACGCTGGGTGCGTGTGCATGCGTGCCCAAGATCCCGAGAGGAGAAGGGATTGCGGCATGACCATCCCCTCTGGGGGTTGATTTCACGCTTTCTCTCTGTGTCTCTCTCTGTCTGGTGAGCATACGCACCATATAGCAAAAACCTCTCCAAAAAAAAATTAATTAAAGTAAAATAAAATAATAATTTTAAAAATGATTGATATGTGCCTTTGGGTTGATGTTTGTATGCAAACAAACACTTACATATCTTTAAACTGTTTTTCAGTGGAAAATGCATTCTCCAGTTCACCACAGACTCTTCCCCTATCTTTTGCTTTATTCTGAACTGATTTACATTCTGCCATCTGCCAGGAAGACAGATGAGTTTTGATCTCTCTTCTGAGGTCTCTTGATTGACATAGTCCTGTTATAAATCACTGCCATTACCTAATTGAGACACAATGGTTTTAATGTTCTCCAACACTTTTTCCCTGTTTATTTTTACTGCTGAACTTATTGCTTAAATATAGGACAATTATTTATTTTTTTGATAACTCAGACTAAATTCAAGGAATAATAGGGATTATCAAGTTTTAAGTAACCAATGGCTATATGTATGTAAAGTATTCAGAAGGCTTTTACACTCTGATGACACTATAGTTATCAGATATATAGCAAAACTGCTAATTTTTGCTATCAAAGCACATTGAGAGGACTTATGATATTTCCATATTCTGATGTGTTTCAAAAACACAAATGAAGAGCCACATTTCACTAATTTTGAATTAGCAATTTTCATGCACTTGCCCTTTGGGAAAATGTGCTATCACTATTGTTTCTTTTCAAGGGCACAGTCAATCAAGTCCAGATAATATAAAAATGACAGGCAGTTTGCATTAGTTATTGCCAACCCTAATATTGGTTTTGCTTGATTATATTTCAAGAACAACTCTTCTAATGGTCAGCAGATTTTAAAAATATTTATTTTAAAATCTCGAGCTTCTCTTAAATGGTAATTTTACCACATTATGTGATATACTCCCAGGAACACTATGCTTGAGAAATGGCAGAGATGCGGCTCCTGGACAGATGAAGGAGTGGAAAGGAATGCTGACCCTCCGAACTGAGGCACAGATGTATGGGGGCTGTTTCTGACTGCCAAGAATAGTTCAAAAACTGATTGTTAAATGGAGAGTGGTTATTAGAGAACAAGAAAAGCAATACAATGTTTTTGGCTAATATTTAGTATCCATTTATTTATTTATTTATATGAGAGGGAATGTGTGCTCACCAGAAGGTCACAGAGAGAGAGGGAGAGGAGAGAAAGCACTCCCAATGGGGAAAGATCACACTACAGTTCTTTCTCCTCCATTTCTCTATCCTGTAGGGATTTGGGGCAAGCACATACACACACCTGATGTGTTTTTCAAGCTGCTAGAACTGGGATTTTGACGGCTTGCTTAGTCTTGTGTGATCCAGCTCCCTTAAACACCAGACCATGGAGCTGGCTCATTAGTTAGTATCTAAAGACACCAAGTTCAAGTCTGGACATGGTGGCGTGTGCCGATAATCTCAGCAATTTATAAGACGGAGGCAAGAGGATAGCAAGTTTGAGTTTGATCTGGGTAACATAATAAGATACTATCTCTAAAAACAATAAACAAAAACTAAAATATCCAAGTTTAAACTAGGGCTACTTCAGATTAATAAGTGTACATTTTTTTTCAGTTTATGAGTATTATTCTTTCACATAATTGTAGTCATAAATCCAACTTATAAAATAGATATATGTCTAAAAATCTACATGTAAAATTATTGTTTTAATACATTGACTTGAATTATAAGTGCATAAGAAGACTCACTTTTAAAAAAATATTACGTGAGGTCATCAGGAATATAAACTTTATCTTCCAATTATGCCCTGATATTTTTATAGCAGTTTACAATTTATAATAAACATTTTCACTTCTATCACATCATTTGGATCTCATGATTTTGTAAGTTTCACAGTGGGCCAATAATTAGCCACATTTTGTGAAAGCAGCAGATGATAAGAAAGAGAAATATGCCCAATATCATGCAGCATCTAAAAATTAGCTATGAAACTTGGCACATCCTTGGCTTTTTTGGAGCATATGTACTATCCTATCTGTTTTTTAAAAATGTATTCTTGCTTCCTATGTGTTCCAGTCGGTGGTCGATGTCTAATTAGTGAAAGGAGGCACCTAGTATTTGCTAACATCATGAATAGTTTAGCCCATCCCCCTAGCCAATATCTTACGTAATACAGCCTTGGAGCTTGGAGAATATAAGTCCCCTTTCTCACAGTTGACTCTCTGTTTCACATCTCTTGTTATTCATTCTCTCGGTCACCACTCTGATGTTACGAATCTGGGTCACACTGAGCCTTCTCCTAAGCACCTTTTCTAAGGGTTGTAACATTATACTACTCTAGAGGAACAACCTACATAGTTGTGCATGATTCAGCAGGTTTGGTGGAATTTTCCTCTTTCTTTCTATTCCAATTCTTTTGCTTCCACATAAATATATATGCCCATATCATATCATATTGCCATGTCTTACTTCCTACACTGCTCAACAGTTGAAGATGAAATCTGTACACCTTGGTTTTAGATAACCCATAGTTCCTCATTGCTAAGCTGCCCTACTTGGCTCCTTAATAATTTCCAAGTTTAATAAGCATCCCTTAAATATGGCTTTAAAAAATTTTTTATCAGACATAGTCATGAGCAAATTGGACCACCTGTACAACTTTTCCTTATATACCAGCCTTTAAGATAAATAAATATTTCTTTTGGTTTAATTTATTCACTACGTTTATAAATAAAAAAAATAATATTTTATTGTTGCTTACTGGAATTGAACAGTGTTTCATTTATTAACTAGGTTAAATATAAATTGTGAGCTGAATTGCAGAAACAAGCTGACACATACAAGAATGATTCCTTTGGGACAAATTCACCACAGGTTCCAAACAAATGATTCAGATATAAATTTAAAAAGAAATTCAACCCCTTTGCACCTTCAAGGTTGCTGTGTTTGGTTGTTTTGAAATGAAGCACAGCTGCTCGACTCAATTTACTAATACCTTACCATTTTTTCTATTACAGCTGCGTTTACAAATACTACTTGTTCTGTGGAAGCACTTATAATCTGGGGTCAGTAAAGTGAAATACTATCACCTTTGAAGTGTTTGTTGCTCAATCATACTTTAGTTGAATTCACATATGATATTTTAAAAAACAAGATTAGACCTGTGAAATAGAAGAATTCTTAAAATAACCAAGAATTATAACATATCTCAAAGAAGGTTATGTTTGAAAAGAAACATGCCAGTCAATCAAAAGAGTTTGATACTGAAATGGAAGAAGGAGAGTATTAAGACCTTAGTGTGATTAAATTAAAAGCAAGGAACTTTTTATTTTTAACTGCCAGAGGGCATATTCTATCAGGATTTGGGGCATAAACACACATACACCCCAGTGTGTTTTTAAGCCTCTGTGCAGGGATTTGATTTATCGTTGACCCTGTGGGATCTTACTTTCTATACATAGCATTTAACCATTTGTACTGTGGGACCAGTCCAAAATACAAACATTTTAGGAAACTGTATATAGGGACCAGTACGTTGCATGGTGGTTAAGGCATTGAACTCCCAACTATGGTTTGAGTCCCAAACCTGACAGCTCGCTTTCTCAGTTTCTCTCTCTCTCAAGAGTGCACATGCCCTATAGCAAAATTTTTAATGACCTTAGAAACGTAGGTATTCTGACTGGAGGACTTCCTCAAGATACCTCCCATCCCATAAAAAGGAGAAATTTTGTTTGCTTTCAGCTAGGAGCTAGGACAAGGTGCCTGTACATCAAAGACAAGTGGGGGTTGGAGGCCCCATGTTGAACTTACTATACATTGGCCCCCTATAAGTGTATGGAAGGTATGGGCTCTGGTGGACTTGGTGGTTGAATGTAGCCTTCCGCATGGTAACTCTGATAAGTTTGCAGGACAAGTGTCCTATATAGATGGTCATGGAAGCCAGACAATTAAAGTGTTATCAGTGCCCTTGCGAATTGGGTGTTTTCCATCCTCAGTATGCACTGTGTATGTTTCCACAATCCCAAAATATATACTAGGGATGGACATTTTATGGGGATGCAACAATGCACTTCCATTGGGGAATTTTGTTTGCAAGTAAGGTTGTGAAAAGTGTGGTTTTTGAGCATGCAATACATCCACCTCAACTGTTACCCATACCTAAATAGGTCATGAATATTAAACAATACCTGTTACCAGGAAGGCATGACAAGATCACAACACAATACGTGAGTTGGAAAAGGCAGGGCTTGTGCAACTTACATATATCCCCTTTAGCTCACTGGTCTAGCCAGTGTAAAAGCTAGACAGCACATGAAGAATAACCGTGGACTACTGCAAACTGAATAAGGTGGTGCCCCCTTGCATATAGCAGTGCCAGATATACACACTATCATGGTTTATCTAACATTATGGTGAGGGCTTTATCATCATGTATTGAGCCTGCCTAATGCTTTCTTTTCCATTAGCCTAGTCCCAGAAAGCCAAAAAGAATTTGCATTTATGTGAGAAGGACAGCAGTGGACCTTTCAAGTGGATCTTTCAAGTGCTTCTACAAGAGTGTTTGCACAGTCTGACCATTTGTTAGCATTTGGTAGGTGATGATCTGTCATAATGTGTTATGCTGACCACTGTACATTTGTTCTATGACATTGATGATGTGCTATTGATTTCTGATTCTCTTACAGATCTAGAGACAGCTGCTACACAGATAGGAGAGCATCTTCAAACATGTGGATAGGTGGTCAACAGGTGTAAAGTTCAAGGGCCAAACTTGGGTATTGTCTGGTCAGGTAAGACATGCATAATTCCAGAGGCAAATATGGATAAAATGCAGAAATCTCCTCATCCTGCCACTGTAGCAGTTACAGAGCTTTTTAGAAGTATTAGGTTATTGGAGAACATTCATTCCTCATTTAGCTAAGACTTGCAAGCCCTTATATGGCTTGATAAAAAGGGTGCCCTTTGGTACTGGGTCCCCAATCAGGAACAAGTGTTCCTGACTGCTAAAGCCTGGTGCAAGAAACTCAGGCTTTACAGGTGACATAAGCTTTTGAATAGCATGTACATGTGGCTGATACTGGCTTTGGGTGGGGCTTGTGGCAGAGAAATGAATGGCTAAGTCAGATAATGGGGTTCTGGTCACAACTATGGAAAGGAGCTAAGCTCTGATACTCTCTAATTGAGAAGCAGCTGGCAGGAGTGTATGCCACACTGGTGGCTTCTAAGGCCTTAACAGGGAGGGCTCCAATACTAGTGAGAACTTCCTTCTCTATCAGGGATGGTTATAACATTGGTTAAAGACTCCCAGCACAGGTATGGTACAGATACAGCCTAAACCAAGCAGGAAGCTTTTCTGAAACAAACGGGGGCACTCTTTACTAGCCCATTAGCAGAAGAACTTCAGCGAGTGCTGGGCACAGTGTACTACAGTCATGAAGTACTAGAGCCTCAGCTACAGGTAAGAAGTCAATCTGTGCCTTCTCCACGAGGAGGGGAAAGGCCCTATTACAGAAATGGCTTGGTGTACCAAGTACAGCAGAGGAGCCTGTTGGACTGCAGTCACTATTCAGCTGTCTTTGGATACAATTTGGTATGATACTGGAACTGGACAAAGTTCAGACAGTGGGCTGAACTGTGGGCTGTATGAATAGTAGTGATAGGAGAGGAGGAGCCCTTCACCATATATACAGTCAGCTAGGCTGTATTTAAGGAACTGACATGACGGATAACTACTTGGAAAATAAATGACTAGGTAGGAAACTGCCCTTTGTGATGTCAAAGTATGTGGCGAGATCTTTGGGCCATGAGATATCAGAAATAGATTACAGCAGTACATGTTTCAGGGCATCAGCCATTAACCAACCCAGGTAATGATGAGGCTGATGCTCTCACTAAGGTGTGGTAGCTGGACAGATGTGGCAGACTGGCTACATCAGAAATTATGACATGGGAAAAAATAATGTGGGTTGTAAATAAGCAGTGAGATTTACTACCCACATTGGAAAATTTGTTTTTTTTTTGTTTGTTTGTTTGTTTTTTTTTAGATTTTTGTACCTACTGTGAAAGACAGACAAAGAGACAGACTGAGAAGAAAAGTAATAAATCACCCTTCACGGGGGATGGCCATGCCGCAATCCCTTCTCCATTCTCTTCTCAGGAGTTTGGGCATGCACACACATGTACCTGGTTGATTTTCAAGCTGCCCGGTCCAGGATTTGAACTATTGTCCATGTGGGAGTCTGGCGCCTTTATTACCATTTGCTGGCCCCCCACATGGGAAGATATTAAACAAGCCTGCTTTAGTTGTTTGACTGTTTCACAAACAGGACCCTACCCCCAACTCCCGCTTTAGACAAGAACCAGGGCAAGGAAGTAGAGGATGAGTGCCATTAATCTGCTGTCAGAAGACTACACCGGTCCTTTGCTGCTCTCTACAGGTAAGACTATGGCATGTATATTATCCACAGGTAGAGATCTGCCTCTATTAGTGTCTAAAAATTATATTTCTCTTCATCCATAGGTTAGCATGGTGTAACATTATAGTTGGCACATACTATGCCACAGTGGCCAGTGTCTCTGCATGTTGAGTATGTACAGATGTGCCGATCAGTTCTTCCATGGGCCTGTCATGATCGACAACCTATAACAAGAGCTAGTTGGATTTGGCTGAAGCAGAACTCTTCTGGCACGGTAAAGTGGACTAATAGCTGCAGGAAAATAGCTTCAGCTGTGAGAAAATGACTGAGCAGTTCATGGCCATGGACTGGATATTGGTGCAAGATGGCTTTTGTGCCTCCCTGCTTAGGTGGTAGAGTTACAGACTTCTGTGCCAGTGTGTCTAGAAAACTTGTAGGTCAGTGAACACACAGGTTGGGCTCCTCATGCCTTCTGTGATAACATATGTATGGATAAAAACAGATCTGCCAACCATATCAGGGTAATGCCTATACCCTGGGGCACCCTATGGATTTATAGAGAACATGACTGGTCATACCTCCCTGGGAACAGGACAGGATGATGCACTTGGGGATGGCATCCATGCAATAATCCATACAGAAAAAGTCACAAAACTAAGACACTATTAAAGCTAGATACCATGTAAAGCACACCCCCCAGTGGTATTATCCTCTGGCTGTTTTTTCTCTGCAAGTTGTTAGCATACATGTAGAAACACAAGGAGCTGCCTGAGCTGAACTTACCACTTGAGCATTCAGTCTCTCCAGGCAGGCATTATCACTGCGGGGTGATTAAATGTTCCAGATGAGAGAGTGCTCCAGACCCAGATGGCACTGGACCTGCTTACTGCAGTGCAGGGTGGAGCTTGTGCTTTGTTAGGTACATAATGTTATGGATATATACCTGATCAACATACTAATGTAACCATGTAACCATGGTCTTCTCACATGTTTCTTCTGAGCTTTGTGAAGTGTGCCACACAGAAGACTCACTCCAAGAATGTTGGTCTAATTTAGGCTCCACCTTGGCATGGCTGTTTGCCATCTAAGTGGGAAGAACCTGTCTTCTTGTAGCTTGTTGTGGTTGATACTGTTGTTGTAGATGATAGCTAAAGCTCTCTGGCCCCCTTGCCAAGGAAATCCCATGGAAAAATTAACCAACATAGATTGTAAGGTGAAAAATTCAGAAGGGGTGGAAGGTGGAAAAAATGGAGATAGTCTGGTTCCCTCACCTTCTTGCCAGCCCACCCTTCCACAGCCTACAGGGATAAGCATGTGGTCTGTTATATAACCTGACTCTGCTCCTGGCAGAGTCACAGCTCCCTTCAATAGAAGGTGTAACTAAGAGTAGGGACTCAGCTGGTAATAAAAAGCATGACATTAGTTCATCCTACCCACTGGAGGAAAAAACTCCCAAAACATATTTATTTGGGGCTTACAGTCTAGTTTTGTACAGCATGCAAATGACAAATATAGATATATACATTTTCTTCAACATTTAAAATTGCTTTGGTTATGTGTATCTGATAATAATTGTACTCGTTTTCTTTTTGGGGGAAGTATATAGAATAGTTGATGACATGTTTCACTTTATTGTGGCATATACTCCATAACCCATTCCCTTGTTTACATGCATTTTAATATCTGTAATAATTTTCTCCCTGTTCCCTTTCCTCATACAGCTTCTAGTATCTACCATTATTCCCTCTACTCCATGCCATCAAGTCCTTCAGTTTCCACCATGGAGTGCTGACATTCAGTATATGTTGGGCAGGGTCAGAGTACTTTATATACTTCTTTTCATTTTATGAAAAAAGAAAAGAGAGAAGGAGATGAGATGATTATTATTGATAGAGTCTCACTATGTCTCAATCTTCTTGTCACACCTTCCCAATAACTAGGACTATAGGGACATATGAATCATGCCTGGCATGTTCAGGTTGACCAGAGAACTGAAACTGGCCCTCCCATGAAGCTCTCAGTCTCTCAGGTAGTGGTGCTACCTGTATGCTACCATGGGTGGCTGGACCTATTTATCCACATTTAATGAGTAGGGACACACAGCAATAGAACTAGTTTCTCAATTAGACTATAAGAGGATAGTTATGGATGCATTTGTGGCTTGCAAGTCCAAATAGATGACATCTTTAGGCTTAGCACATTAATCTTTATTAGAAAAAAAAAATGCTGCCACTACTGCTAATAGCTAAAATGTATCTAATGCTTACTATAATTCAGGCACTTTTAAAAAGTTTATTTATTTCATGAGTAAGAAAGATAGAGGAGAGAGACAGCATCCTCAACAGGGTCATGCTGTCATGATCCACCAGCCTGGGTCATGAACATTACTGTGCTCAGTGTATTCAGGGATGTGTCTAGACATGAGCTGGTAACCTTTTCATGTGACTCTCTCTCACAGAGCATTGCATTTTATCACTGCACCCAGACACTATTTCAAGTCCTTCCATTTTTAACTTATTTGGGAACATGAGAATCACCAAAGAGTTGATAACCTTTATAGGATGGTAATTTATTTATTTTTTAAATTTTATATATGTTTTTCTTTTTTCTTTTTTTAAAGAGATTTTTGCTATAGGCTGCAAATGCTCACCAGAGATGACAGAGAGACAGAAAGTGAGAAATCACCACCCCGAGTGGGGATGGTCACCCTGCAATCTCTTCTCTATACTCCTCTCAGGATTTTGGGCATGCATGCACACATGCCTGGTATGAGTTTTAAGCTGATGGATACAGGACTTGAATTGTGGTTGACTATTTAGGAGCCCACCAACATAACCATTATGCCATCTACTTGTCCTAAGTTTATACATTTCTTGAGAGAGAAACAGAAACACATTCTCAACAAAATCTCAAGCAGTGATTCTCTCCAACCTTTACCAACCAGACAGGATCATGGATAAATGTACAAGGCATGGTGTAGGTCAACTGCTGAACTGGGGAACTGAACCCTCTGTCATCCATATGAACCCAATATTGCTTGAGCAGGGTATTACCACTGCACCACTAAGCTGTTCACAGTAAAAGATTTAAAATCTTGATAGAGATAAAATATATAATATTATAGTTTCGATATTGTCCATTTGAGCTGGATAACACTAAGTGGAGTAATATCTGGAACTTTAGTTAAAAATGTACTGGTAACTTAAATAAATAATTTCAAAATAATATTGATAAAGGTCTAAAACATTTAAAAGTTGATAAGCATACTGGCTACAGTAATTATAATTCAGGATTTTAGATGTAAGAGTCGAAGATGGTAGATGGTAGCATAAAAATAACTTGATCATTAAAAGTTTTTACAAGAAAATTTTAGGATTCATAATATATTTAAAAATAATAAATGAACTCAATTGTCTTCTTTCAATTTTATGAATGTTTTCTTCTAATAAATATATATTATTATTTATTTGTCTAAAATTAATTTATGACACATCTAGCTATCTCAGCACTAAACTAAACAGATAGTATATTGTTATTTACTTACATGATTGAAAATATATTGTCTATATATATATTTTTTTTTTTGAGAGGTTTTTCGCTATAGGGCGCGTGCGCTCGCCAGACAAACAGAGAGAGATATAGAGACAGAAAGCGAGAAATCACCCCCCGGGGGGATGGCCACACCGCAATCCCTTCTCCTCCATTCTCCCCTTGGGATCTTGGGCACGCACGCACACGCGCCCGGCATGAGTTTTAAGCCACCGCGTCCGGGACGTGAACCGCGGTCGATTACATGGGAGTCCAGCGACAGCCATTATGCTAGCTGCTGGTTCCCTTGTCTGTATATTTTAAATCTAAGTAAGCAACCTGTTTTTATAGAATTGTTAAAATAAAATTAACTTGGGAAGTGATTTATATGAGTATTATAGATGATGTTCTAATAATGACACTTTCTTTTCTTTTCCTTATAAAGTACAGAAACCCACTCTATCTGAAATTGAAAACTGAAATATATTTTTATAAAGAGTCAAAAAGCAATATAAAAGGTTTCTATAAAAAGTAAATCCAGTGGAGTGTAGTATCACAGGAACTGAGTTAATTTCTTTCTTTCTTTCTCTCTTTCTTTCTCTTTCTCTTTCTCTTTCTCTTTCTCTCTCTCTCTTTCTTCTTTCTTTCTTTCTTTCTTTCTTTCTTTCTTTCTTTCTTTCTTTCTTTCTTTCTTTTTTTGCTAAGGTTGCATACACTCACTGGAGAGACAGAAGGAGAGAAAGTGAGAAATCAACACCCCCCCCGCCTCCCCTCTCCCGGAAGGATAGTCATGCCACAATACCTTCTCCTCCCTTCTCTTATGAAAATTTTGGGCATGCACACACACTTGTCCTGTGTGATTCTCAAGCCAGTGGGTCCTGGACTCAGAGTCAAACATGTAGACATCCAGTGCCTTAATAACCACACCAATTGCAGGCCCCAGAACTAAATTTAAGAAATAAAGAAGATGGGACCACCAGGTACTATGGTGGTTACGTTGCTGGATTCCCACATAGGCTATCACAGTTCAAGTCCCAAACAGAGTGGCTTGAAAAATCACACTGGGTGTGTGTACATTCGTGCCCAAAATCCTGAGAAGGGAGTGGATCAGAAGGGATTGTGACATGGCCATACCCCTTGAAGGGTGATTCTCACTTTCCCTCTCTCTCTCTTCTTTTGTGTTTCTCTGTCAAGTGTATGTGCCCTATGGCAAAAATATTAAAAAATATTAAAAAAAAGAAAGAAGAGAGAAAGAAAGAAAGAAAGAAAACAGCTGGAAGTAAATTCTTTTTCTTTACCATTTCTCTAAAAGGTTATTTTTTGTTTGTTTTCTTGTAACCAATTTATTTAAATTCTGTTTCATGCATACTCCAAAAACACAGAAAATAACAATGAAAAGTAATAGAAACATACCTTCTAGAAACATCTAAAAATTGTTTCTGTGTATGTTTCTTTGTTTGTTAGTTAATTCAAAGGAATCTCTGCAAAAAGAATCAGAAGGATATGGTTAAAGTTCCTTAGTATTTTTATTTGTTTGCTTTTATGCCAGTGGGAGAGAACAAGCCCCCATACCTCCCCCATGAGGCCTAGTAGTGCTACAATCATTTTTTTAAATTCAATTTAAGAATGATTCCAGTAGAGTAGATTGCTTATTTATTTTTTAAAGATATAAATTCTGACATTGTCACAACTTATACAATTAGTAGTAGCACACCTTTTTAAAATTTGACAGGACAAATAACAATTTCTGCTTCCCACAATGATTTTCCTTTAAGGATCACATATACTTAAATTATTCTTTCTGCGATCACGACTTTTAATTAAAAAAAAAAAACACTTTTTTTCCTACTTCAATAGGTTATATACAATCTCTGTAAAATTTTAGATTCTGAACATAACTCAGTATCTTACAAATATATAAGCAGAAAATTATTACCTTTAAATATGTTAAATTAGTAAGTATATAGGATGTTCATGTTCCAAAAAGGATGTGAGAATTTATGTGAGATTTTCATGCTCACTTCCAACTTTTAATAGGGTAGGAGGACCCATGTATCTGAGAATAAATACTAGAGAATCAAAATACTAGAGATTAAGTAATCTGATTTCAAACATAAATAAATCTCTACAAGGCTTTGACAAATCTATTTTGGAAAATCTATTTAAGCCTCTGTAACCTATAGTTCATAGATATGGTCTCTATAGATGTCACCTCCATTCAAACCAATTAATGAAAGAACAATTTTCAATAATCTGTTGAGATGGTATCTATAGCAACCATATATTCTCCTCTGGCATAAATATGACTTTTTTGTGAGTTATTAGAATTTTTAATTTTTGGATTCTATGTTACCTTGAAGAAAAGTTTTACTATATTTTTCTTTAATAGAGATTATTTACATGAAACTATTGTAAACAATATTTTACAGTGAAATGTTGAAAGTATTCCTTCTTATTTTAGTAAGAAAAAAAGGTGACTGTCACCACTTGTTTTTTCACTTTTAGATATTCGGTATAGAGCCAAGAAGTAAATCTTATACAGATTGAAAACAGAAGTTAACAGCCAAAAACCTGTTATCATTTGCAGATCATACCATCGTGACAGAAGATAATTTGGTAGAATATACAGAAAAGTTATTAGAACTAGTAACAGACATTAGCCAGACTATTAGCTACCGAGTTAGTAGTCGAACGGTGATATACAGTTTAAATGCTGGACACCAGGCTGCCTGTGGCTGTACGACTTAACGGCTGAACCCGTCACTCATCCCCATTCCTACTCATCTCTGGACTTCAGGTTGGTTTCTTGAGACTTTAAGATGAACTTGCATCCTTCCCCACCCCATCCGGAGACCGGTTCAAACCAGCGGCAGTGTCTAACACTAGGCCTCCTGTGGCTGCAGGCCCTAACAGCCGGAAACCTGTCGCTCATCCTCTGCCCCTTCCCCACTTGCCTTTGGACTCTCAGAATTTCAGTGTTATGAATAGCATGTGGTGCAATGCTCGCCATATGATTTTTTTCTTTGCTCTTGAGGTGAAGCTTATTAGATCCGTTGGAGGATCACCACTCCTTAGAAACAGGGAGGACTTTGGGTCACCCAGGACCAGTGACAACAGTGCCTGGTACTGGTGAGCAACAGGTAGGCAGACCAGAAGAGAAATCACCCATTTTCTAACCCTGCACACCTTTTAACATTCAGAGATACCTTGAAAAAGTTAGGAAGGAACATCTAGATCACCAGGTGACTAAGAACAATCACAGAGGCTCAAGAAATATGAGCAACCAACAAAAGACCTCTCCACCAAGGGAAATTGTCAAGCCCACATCACCTTCAGTCAATACAATGGATGTCGTGGACATGTCAGATAAGAAATTCAGAATATTTGTAGTGACCAAACTAACTGAGATGAAAGAGAAAAGAGACAAGGAGCTCCAGGAGATAAGGAATTCTTTTCATGATTTGAAAGAAGAAATAGACAACATAAACAAGAACCAGATGGAATTACTAGAGTTGAAGAATGTGATACAGGAAATCAAAACATCACTTGAAAGAATTAGAAGTAGATTAGATCAGGCAGAAGATCGAATCTCAAATGTAGAAGACAAAACATCTGACCTAGAAAAAAGTATCAAGAAGATTGAGAAAACAACCAAGAAAAATGAGGATACTATATGAGAAATACTGGATACTATCAAGTGCCCCAACATCTTGATAACTGGTCTCCCAAAAGAGGAAGAAAATAATAAGGGTATTGATAATGTATTCCATGAAATCCTGGAAAAAAACTTTCCAAACCTAGAAAGGCATTAAAATATCCAGACCCAAGAAATACATAGGACTCTGAGTAGAATCAACCCAAGAAGATCCTCTCCAAGGCACATCATAGCCAGACTGGCAAAAGCAACAGACAAAGACAAGATACTAATGTTGGCAAAGGGGAAACGACAAGTTACTTACAAAGATCACTCCATCAGGCTAACATCGGACCTCTCGGCAAAAACAGTGCAGGCAAGGAAAGAATGGGGAAATATAGTCAAAGTGTTGAATGGAAAACAGTTTCAACCAATAATACTCTACCTAGCAAGATTATCTTTCATATGGGAAAACAGATAAAAACATTCTCGGATAAAAAAACCTGAAGGAATTTACCAACTCCAGACCATCTCTTCAAGAGGTTCTGAAGGGGGTTCTATACCAGGAAAATTAAAAAGTCAGATGAAAGAAAGAAACCAGATTAATCAAATATGTGATGAAACAGGCAATATTTCAACAGACATAGTAGAAATACAAAATATCACTAGAGGATACTATGAGCGACTATATGCCAATAAACAAGATAACTTGGAAGAGACGGACAAATTTCTGGATGCATATAATCTCCCAAGATTGAATCAGGAGGACATAGAAAACCTGAATAGACCCATAACGAGCCAAGAGATTGAATCAGTAATAAATAACCTCCTGATAAAGAAAAGCCCAGGTCCAGATGGCTTCACTTCTGAATTCTACAAAACTTTTAAGGAAGAGTTAATCCCTATCCTACTCAAATTATTTCTAAAGATTCAAAAGGAGGAAAACCTTCCAAATTCATTTTATGAAGCCTCCATCATTCTCATTCCCAAAACACATAAGGGCATGACAAAAAAGGAAAACTACAGACCAATATCATTGATGAATGTAGATGCAAAAATTCTCAACAAGATACTTGCAAATTGTATTCAACAACATATATCAAATATTATTCATCATGACCAGGTAGGCTTTACCCAAGGGATGCAAGGGTGGTTCGACATATGGAAAACCATAAATGTAATATGCTATATTAACAGAAAGAAAGATAAAAGCCATATGATCGTTTCAATTGATGCAGAGAAAGCATTTGATAAAATACAACATCCAAAATCAATATCCAAAAATCTATAGCACTTCTATATATGAAAAAAAGTTGAATGAAGTAGAGCTGAAGAAAGGAATCCCTTTCACCATAGCCATCAGATGTATAAGGTACCTAGAGGTAAAACTAAATAAGGAAGTCAAAGATCTTTATAAACAAAACTATGGAAATCTTAAAAAAGATATTGAAAGTGACATAAGAAAGTGGAAGGACATCCCATATTCCTGAATTGGAAGAATTAACATAATCAAAATGGCTAATCAAATTAATCTACCTGTTTAATGCAATTCCAATCAAAATACCAGAAATATTCTTCAAAGATCTAGAAAAGACAATTATAGAATTTGTCTGGAATCATAAAAGATCTCGTATTGCAAAAGCAATCCTGCGCAAGAAGAATGGAGTGGGAGGCATATCAGTCCCTGGTCCCTATCACTCTTTGACCCTAAGATATACTATAAAGGTGTGATCATCAAAACAGCATGGTATTGGCACAAAAACAGACATGTGGACCAATGGAATAGAATAGAGACCCCAGAAATAACCCCCAAAGCTTACAGCCAACTGATTTTTGACAAAGGATATCAGTCAATCCACTGGGAAAAGGAAAAACTCTTTAGAAAATGGTGCAGGAAAAACTGGGTATCCACCTGCAGAAAGATGAAACTGAACCCTCATCTTTCACCATTAACAAAAATCAAAGATTTGAACCTAAGACCTAAACAAGAAATCTACTGCTGGAAAATGCTGGGGAAACTTTAAGAACAGTATGTATTTGCAAATTTTGCACATCCTGTCCCATGTAATATGTTTTCTTCAGTCCCAAATGAGTGTTTCCATTGATAGAATCTCATTTTGAGATGGCTAAATAACATTGAACTTATACACATACTAATCTCCTTTATCAAACGGTTTCTCAGCTGCACAATCTCAGACAAGGGACTGATAACTAGAATATACATGGAACTCAAGTGCCTTATGCAATAATAATAATAATAATAATAATAATAATAATAATGATAATAATAATAATAATATTAGATTGAATAAAAAGATTAACCCAGTTAAAGAATGGGAAAATAAGCTGAACACAAATCTCCCTAAGGAAAACATGAGAACAGCCAAAAAGCATATGAGGGAATGCTCAACATCCCTCCTCATAAGGGAGATGCAGATAAAAACACAATGAGATATCACCTAACCTCTGTCAGAATGGTAAAGATTAAAAATATATAAAGTGATAAGTTTGGCAGGGATGTGGTGAAAAGGGAACTCTCCTACACTGTTGGTGGGAATTCATACTGGTTCAGCCACTGTGGAGAACAATATGGAGGTTCCTCAAAGATCTACAAATTGACCCACCATTTGATCCAGCATTCCCACTTCCAGGTGTGTACCCAAAGAACAGGAGAATGCTTAGTCAGAAAAGTGCTTGCACATCAATGATTTTTGCAGCATTATTCACGATCACCAAGACATGGAACCAACCCAGATGTGCACAAACAGATGAATGGATTAAAAAAGTGTGGCACATATACTCTATGGAATAGTATTCAGCCATAAGAAACAAGACCCTGGCATTTGAGAAAGTGGTCAGATATGGAGGTTCTAATTGCTCAGTGAAGTAAGTCAGGATATGAAAGAAAGGTATTGTATTTATCCACTTATTATATACCGACTATCTGCACTCTTCGGTAGAGATCGAAATATTGGAGAGCATAAAAGCAGTGAAAATAGTTAATGATAAGACAGTGTGGAGTGGGGTGGGAAAAGAGAAAATTATAGAGAAAGATAGCAAGAGAACAAATAGAGAGGCATGACATTAATAGGACACAGATATTACATGTTGATGATGATGTGTGTAGTATTCTCAACTGGACTGGTCTGAGAAGTATTTCATGTTGGGTAAAGTCTTTTGACAAACAAAATCATAAATAGTGATTGACTGTTTAAAAAGTAATTGGAATAACACTAATAATCATAATCGGGAAAAAAATGGAAAGCTACCAGATGACGAAGATGGGGATTTCAATGTCTCTGTATTAACTGATATGCATGTTATTCCTTCTGGAAAAAAGAAATGTAATACACTGTAAAGTTATATGTGATTCAATGTAATATAAACAAGATTATGATGATAAATAAATAAAAAAATATGAAAGTAAGTAAATACTTATATATATACATGGAGTTAAAAATATTAATAAAAATTAAACCCAATTTCATATGAGAAAAAAAATACAAGCTATTTGGAATTTACTATTTAGAAGCTGTATAAAATTTTACTTAGAAAATTTTTTAAAACTGAACTAAAGTTTCCTACAAAAATAAATCAGGTCCAGCAAATGGCATAATGGTTACATCCACTGGACTCTTACATGGCCAACTGTGGTTCAAGTTCCACACCCAGCAACTTGAAGCTCACACTGTGCGCATGTGCATGCATGCCCATGATCCTAGGAGGAGAATGGCGGGTAAAGGATTGTGTGATGGCCATCCCTGCTTGGGGGTGATTTCACGATTTCTGTCTTTTAAATAAATCAAGTACCTACCAGATTCATAGTTTAAAGTTTCTACAATAAAAATTCTTTAAAAATTGATCTCAAAATTTAATGCCATGATAATAAAAATCCAATCATTTGCTTTTGTTGTGTGTTTGTGTGTGTTGATTGAAATGATTTATTTGAGCCTAATGTTTACATGGAAGTAAAAAGTATGTAAGATAATTTAGAAGTGGAACACACTGGGGATATTTATCAGGTGTGAAGATTTATGATATATTCATAGTAGGTATGCGTGTGTGTGATTGTTGTAGAGATATACAACCAAATGGAACAGAACAGAGATGTGAAAGACAGACTCATATACACATGGAGAGAATGTGCACCTAATTTCATATAAATAGATTAATGGAGAAGAAAGTTTTTAACATCTCTTCAAATGAGTGGTTTTCTCTATTAAAACAAAAACAGGGAATATCATCTTTACATCATAAATGAAAATAAATTCTAGATGTATTAAAAACTTAAATATGAAAGGAAAACCTGTATAACTTAAAGAAGGGATATATAAGAATATTTTTACAATCTCCCAAAAGGAATGAATAATTTAACTGGGAAAAGAAAAAAAAACAACTAAATTTTTAAGAAAATTATAAAGAAAAGGATTACTAAATGCAACTTTCTTAAAGGAAAAAAAAATCTTTATACCAAGATATACAATAATAACAGTATAAAAGCATGCTCCACTTGCAATATGTGTAAAACATTTTCAGAATATATAAAGAACTATGAGTCTATGAGCAAAAAAGATAAACAGACACAGAGAGAGAAAGAAAGTGAGAAAACAAGTCACCAGGTCTGGGACTCAAACCGTGGTTGGTGATGTGGGAGTGTCTAGTGCCTTAACTACCACACCACCGCAAGGGTTTTGTATAGAAGAGAAGATACATATATAGAACGGAAGGTGTAGTAAGGCCACAAATATGTGAGGTATTAACCAGCTAAATGAAAGCTAAATTATCTATTTTTTTTAAGAGAGATTTTTGCTTACCAGAGAGACAGAAACAGAAAACAAGAAACAAGAAAACAAGAAATCACCTCCCAGGGGCATGGCCATGCCACAATCACTTCTCCTACATCCTCCTCTCGGGATCTTGGGCATGCATGCATATGCTCCTGTTAGGAGTTTTAAGCAGCTGGCCTGGGACTCGAACTGTGGTCAACCAGGTGGGAGTCCAGTGACATAAACATTATACCATCTTCTGGTCCCAAATTATTTTCTTAAATGTGCCTTTTTTTTTTTTTTTCAGGGAAGAGAAAGAAACTTAAAGAGGATAAAGAGAGGTATTCTTGACAGGGTCTCACTATTGCCTCGGCGTCAGCCTCCCGGACAGCTAGGAACACAGGCAAGCTCCACCATGCCCAGCATGCTCAGGCTGTTCCAGAATCTGAATCTGGGCCTACCATGAGGCCCTAGTCTCATGTAGTGGCACCCTGCTGCTTATGCCACTGCTGTCAGACCTGCATACTTTTTTTCTCATAATGAATATGTGAGTGACACACTTTCTAAATCAGTAAATGTTTCAAATTGCCCCATTTCTTCTAAGATTTAATTTTGTAGATAATTAGTTTTTAAGTGTTTTCTTTTTATGGGGATAACCTAATTTTTTATTCTAGATGATTTTCCTCACTTTTTCAAATTAGAAATATTTGCAAGACTAACAGCTTATTTGCCAGATACTTAGCAAATTTTTTAAATAAAGATTTTGAAAAATATTTTTAGACTATATTTTCTTTTTTTATATTTTCTCCATATGGATTCCTCTATGGAAGATTTCTCAAATAAGTCCTTCTTTCTATTTCTAACTTCCCTTTTATTTTTCTTTTATTATTTTTGTAGTTTGGAGGGTTTCCTGAGATTCTTTCATTTAGTTCAATGACTGGCTTTCTTACTTATTCAATCTGTTATTACTGCTTTTTAAAATTTATTATTATTATTATTATTGTCATTTACAAGAAGGTGCAGGCACTCACAAGAAAGACAGAAAGAGAAGGAGGAAAAGGAATTACAAGAAGGTGCAGGCACTCACAAGAAAGAAAGAGAAGGAGGAAAAGGAGAAAGTATCCCATGGGGGATGGTCCCTCAGCAATCCCTTCCTAATCTCTGCCTCCTTTAGGGATCTTGGGTACACACACATGCATACACATAGTGTGTGTTTTTCAAGCCCCAGGTTAGAGTTCAAATTCAAATTCTAGTCACCAGGTTAGAATTGAAATTCAAATCAGTCATTGCCCATGTAGGTTCTGACTTCTCAACCACCAGACCTTTTAAAAAAAAAAAAAAATAGCCAACATATTTTGCATTTTCAAGAACTCTCTCATTTTGATACTACTCCATTTCCCAACATTCAGCTCTGGATTTACCAATGCAAATGCTTTCTAATTTTCCCCAAACAAATTAATTCTATTTTTTTTTTAATAATGATTTCTTCAGAGTATCATTTACTCTATTTCATGTTGTCCTTTTCTATGGTGAGCATTTTTATAGTTCTTTTTTTTTTTTTTTCATTTTCTCTTTTCACCTGTCTAGAAAGGTTTATATATATCAGCACTGGTGAAGTTGGATTCCTATCCAATATTGTTATTACTGATCCATTCCTTTAGTTTAGATGTAAGTCTAAAGATTGAGATGCATTGCAAAACTCCTTTTGTATGTTAAAAGTATTCAATTTTCTGAGATGTATTTGGCTTTTGGAAGAGAGAGTTTTTCCTCTATAGAAACAAATCCTTTATGTGTGTATTGCCAGCTCAAAGACAGGCAAAATTGCTCCTCTCGTTGCTCGTTATCAGTAAATCTCCAGTACGTTCCTAGCTCCATCACACAAACTGTCTCTGAGACTGTTCGGTCATTCCTACAGGGTAGGTACTGCTGTAGAGGCTCTATTGGAGTCACGATAGATTTACAGGTTGTTCCTTAGTCCTTCTAAAGGTCAATTGCCACTTAATATAGAAAATGTTCATTGTAAATGTTCTATGTGTGTCAATTTAATTTTGATGTTTAGATCTCTAATGATGAATAGAATTACATCATAATTTTTTGCACAGTGGCAGGTAATCCCATAATTTTCTGTGTGTCTGCCACATTCTTTTCTTTCTTTGTCATGTGATCTAATCTCAAAATAATTTTCTTAATTTTGGTGTTTTTTTGTTTGTTTTAGCATATGTTTTAAATAACCTTTTGTAGTCTATTCTTTTTTAAAGAATTATTTAATTTTATGTATTATTATTATTTATTATTATTCAATTTGACCAGAAAGAGATAGAGAGAAAGGGAGAGTAAGAAAGCAAGTCATCAGGTCTGGGACTTGAATTGTGGTCAGTCATGTGGGAGTCTAGTGCGTTAACTACGATGCCACCTGCCAGCCCCCTTTTTTAATTATTTTAACTCTAGTGTTATTTTTTGTGAGGATTCAAGAATGACATTACAGAATATTTCTAATTGATTTTAATCTCTAGGAAGCTCCACTCCCTTTTTCATAAACTTTTTTAAAAAAATATTTATTCACTCATTTTATTTTACTTTGACCAGACACACACAGAGAGAAAAAGAGAGAGAGAGAGAGAGAGAGAGAGAGAGAGAGAGAGAGAGTGAGAAAGCAAGCCACCAAGTCCAGGACTCAAACTGAGGTAAGCCATGTGGTAGTGTCCAGTGCCTCAATGACCACACCACCTGCCAGTACCTATAAACTTTGTTTAATAGTAGTTTTCACAGCAAAACTGAGCAGGAGGTACAGAGATTTCTCTTATAATATCTGCCCCCACATATTTGCTCATTCTGAAATTTTAGTTTTAACTAAAATTTATATTACTTTACATTTAAATAAGAATTCTAACAATTTACATTACTTTTTTTTTTCTTTTCCTGCAATTTCTTTCTTTCATGAGTGAAAGGCAGAAACGGAGAGAGAGAGAGATACTCTCAACATGGTTCCACGCCATGATCTCACCACCCACACTACATTTCAGCCAGCCAGGCTCACAAGCACAGGAGCAAGTGCCCTACACAGGTCAATACTAGAAATGAGCCCCAATCTTTTGTAGGACTTTCAGCATTGCAGAACACTGTGTTACCATTATGTTACCATGGCTTAATCTATATTAATTGGTATAGTTAGAAATTTCTATGACTGAAGGCAGTGCATGGTTATTAAAATGGACATGCATGCACATGTGTTCAAATCTGGTTTTCCCCTTACATTGGCATTTAGTGTCTCAGCTTCATCTTCTGTGAATTTGAGTAAATACTGTCAGTTGTATTGATTTTTTGCAGGGAATACATAAATTATAGAATAGAAATTGCATGTTATTACCACCTTTTTGTCTTTTTAGTGTTATACTGTTACTTTTTTATTTACTTTCTTTTCATCTGTTTCTAAGTAAGATTTATTTTTAATTTATATTTTTTCAAGTATCTACAATTTTTATCAACTTTTCAAATTCTTTGAATAATGAAAAACCATTTCTAATTCTACATCTGTGTAATTATAAATATTAAGGAGAACATTATTAACTTCTGCTAAGCAGGGCAAGAAATTTGTAGCCCTTTGTTCTTTTATCATTATTGGTATAATCTAAGATTTTATATCTTATCACCATTATTAATATTTAACAATATTGAACTATTATTCTTCAACAATTTTGGACGTTTTTATAGATATGTCTTCCATCATATTATTCATATTAAATGAATATTAAACTTCTATCAATTATTCATATTAAACCATTTCTAAGATGTTTTTGCTGTCTACCTCATCACTTGCCTTCTTGAGCTTTTAAAAGTTTAAATTGTAATTTTATATGCAATAAAGTATTTTTTTTCTACAAAGCATATTTGTAAATATTTTTATTGACTTCATAAATGAAGGACAATCTAAGTAGCAATAGAATTCCAAGGTTTCACAATATTTGGTGTTACAGAGAAGAAGCCTTTTCCATTTAATTTTATTTTATAACTTCCAAAATCTCTTTGTTTGGAATTTTGTAGGCTTTTGACTTATTCAGTATATAATCCAAAATTCTTGTTCAACATTTCTAGGTGTGGATTCTGTTTTGTGTGATTGGTATTCAGTACGAATATTTGATAGAGAGTCTCAAAATCAATTTTTAAGTCAGAAAATGCTTTATCACTGCAATTTTCCCATTTCTTTTGGTATATTTCTTTTGCACACTTCATCAGAATTCTCAACTATCCGCGTAGTTAATCTTTTTTCTTTGCGACTTATGTAGAACCTCTTTGTCTCTGATATTTTACATTTTGTAATTTTACATACATCTAGAAAAGCTCCTCCGTTTTCCCCAGGAGTGTAGAATGGAAGCACTGTATTTTCTATTTCTATTCTCTATTCAATCTCCATCTTGGACTTTACCTGAACATATTAATTTACAAAAGCATACAGTAGTTGTTGATTGATTTAATTTGATCAACTTTATTTTACAATAGTTTCATATTTACAGAGATAGCATGCTGATACTGCAGAAGGTGCCTATCTAACCCACTTCCAGTGTCCTCTACTATTGCCATCTTACATTAGTGCGGTACATTTGTCAGAATTAATGAGTCAATACTTACATACTACTCTTAACTGAAGTCCATATTTTATATAGATTTTATTTTTTACCTTGCATCCTTTCCTGCTCCCAGTTATTTCAGAGATAAACATTTCACACCGATGATAGACAATTTAGCTCACAGATTTCTTATGAGTTTGACTTGAGGTAAGAATGTAAACAGCTCAGTCCTAATAAGAGCCACTTTGAACAATGGCTGCCTCTTTTGTTGATCTGAGCAGAGGCTGGCAAAATGTGAAACAGAAAACGTATGCCCTATGGTGTATGCTAGAAATATGAATCTAATATAAGTGGAGGCTATCTTGGAAATTTAAGGATCTTTATTTTTTATCATACTTGATTTCAATTTATTTTTGTGTATTTTATAATTTCATAATGCACAAGTATATCAGCATATATACTTAATTTATAGTTAAATACATAGAGTTCTTATAAAATATTCATACTGCTAAGAATTCATAATTTTTAAAAATGGGAAGCTCAGTGGCTTAGAAGACAGACAGCTATCACTTGAGATAAAATAACCAGGTTTGTATAACTGTTCGATGACTCGACTTATGGCTTTGAACAATTTTTTTTTTTTTTTTTTAAGATTTTTGCCATAGGGTATGTGTATTTACCAGAGAGAGACAGAGGGAAAGTGAGAAATCATCCCCTGGGGGGATGGTCATGCCACAATCCCTTTTCTCCACTCTCCTGGGATTTTGGGCACTCATGCACAAGCACCCAGCATGATTTTCAGGCCACCACATCCAGAATTCTAACTGCAGTTGACCATGTGGGAATCCAGTGCCTTAACCACTATGCCACCTGCTGACTGGTGATTAAATTTTAAGTCATGTAAGTCTCAGTTTTTGGATATGTAAGTGGGATGCAACTAAGAGATAGTTAAACAAGAAAACATAAGTAAAAGATAAATTAATTAGATAATTAAAAGAAATAATACTCAACTATCTTGTAATTTCTATCATTTTTATTATTTCCATAAATTAGTAAACACGATTGAAGTGTTCAGAGTATGATCCTCTTGAACTGCATCTGACATAACTTATTCTGAAATACAAATCTCATTTACTTGGATAAATGAACATATCCAAGGTCATATAAATAAACTACATAATACACATTTTTATTTATTTATTTTTCTTTCATAAGTGAGATAGAGACAGTCACAGGGATCTCTGACAGGGTCTCACCATACCACAATCCTTCCAAGACTTCTGGCCGGTCGGAATCATGGGCATACCTGTGGACCCACCCAGTATGGCCACGTCAGCCTGGCATCTAAACTCTAGGCTTTCCCATATGGCTCCAATATTATCCAGGGATGACCTATAGGCTGCATCACTGCACCTGTGTCATATAACAGACGTTTATTATTAATGGTAGACAATCCTAAGATAATTGTCTGCTCTAATGACAGTTAGTTTATCAACAAACACAATGTTTTTAAGATCTGGGAATATTTTACCATTACAAAAGATAATCATTGAAGTCCTGTCATCTTTCCCCAATTTTTCCCATTACATATTTTTTTATTTTCATTTTCCCATTGCATATTTAATATCATAATTATTTGCCAATGAAATTTATCAAATTATATGTTTATTTTTGTATATTTTGTGATATTACAATACAGTTCCTAAAATATTCTGCTTTAAACACTTTCAGCTATTTGATAAGAATAAGAAGTCCATGTTTTTCTGTTATCAACCTTATTTTGGTCCTAGCATAATTTAGAGCACCTAAAAGTTGAACCCAGATAACAAAACAACAAAAAAAGAAAATCATTAAGCTGAATTTAAATTCATTATTGAGGGACCAGCAGTTAGCGTAATGGTGAGGTCTCTGGACCCCCATGTAGTCGACAGCGGTTCGTGTCCCAGAACCGGTGGCTTAAAACTGATGCTGGGCGTGTGTGCGCGTGTGCCCAAGATCCCGAGAGGAGAATGGAGGAGAAGGGATTGTGGCGTGGCCATCCCCCCTAGGGGGTGATTTCTCGCTTTCTGTCTCTCTGTCTCTCTCTGTCTGTCTGGTAAGCGCACGCACCCTATAGCAAAAATCTCTCAAAAAAATTATTATTGATATAGGTATGAATTACTTTTACTCAATTTCTTTATGATCACACATTTAGAAAAATTTTTCTATAGTATCAATACAGAAAAATACATTCTTTATTCATTACTATTTAATATAATTTGTATTACTTACGGGTATTTATTAAGTAAATACATTTATAAGCTCTGTAAACAGATGCACAAAGAGCTTTATAAATACTCAGCATGATTAATGAACTCATAAATACTGTTTTATTCTCTGAGCTCCTTTTCTTTCTTTGGTAATGGACATTAAAACAGCATTTCTTACAAACCATTGCTTTATTCAATGGAATGCTTAATTTGGTGTTATATGAAACGTTAAGCTTATTAGGTAAGGGGACTTCTACCTCTGACTAAGGTACAGCAAAAGGGACCAAATTTACACTTCTGACTGGGGAAAAAAAAAGAACAACAGCAACAACAAAAAACTAACTTAGGGAAAACAGAATAAGACACTATATATATAAAGGTTTTCATGATACTGGAAATCAGGTTAAAACAAAAAAGGACAGTAATCTCTGAGGTACAGGAGAACGAAGAGGTTACCTACACAAATACTCCAACTTATTGACTAAAAACTGTTAGTTCGTGTTGGGAAACACAGGGGCTCTGTGGTTCTTCTGAGTTGAGCAGATGGAATGGGAGACTTAAAGGACAAGGTGGCCTGAGTTTGCAGGAGAGAACATCCGAGAGGACAGAGATTTCTAACGAGAAAACTTCCAAGATCTTACAGTACTCAGATGAGTACTGACCAGCAAATGGATGTATAGAAACTACCTAAAGCCAAAGAAAGGGCGATTTCAAAATGTTATGCATAACAATAACCACAACTCCAACATGGTCATAAATTTTGCCTATCCTCACCAACTAGAGTGGAAAATCTCATGATTCATGGAGCATTGGATAAAATTTTCATGTGGATTTTGCTTCAGAAGTCAGAATAATTGGACTAAATGCTGCACTAATTCTTTATGATACAATGTAGAAGCCAGAGAAGACTATCTCCCCAAACACAAATACTAATATGTATATGGGAATAAAAAAGTATCCCTCACATAACAATGTAAGATTACAATGTCCAATTGAAAATTTTAGACATGGAAAGAAGCATAAAAACATTGTCCATAATGAGGAGAAAAATTAAACATCAGAACTGGAAAGAATTGACATGGATGAGGGAATTAATAGATAAAACTATTAAGATAATCGTTTGACTGTATATTATATAATCAAGAAGCTAGAGAACTCTTAAGTATGTTAAGTGGAGAGATGAAAAATACTAAAACACTACAGATTCAACTGTCGTAGATACAAACTACAATGCCTAAAATGAAAAATACACAGGATAGGATTAAGGACGTATTAGATATTGCAGAAAGGATTATAGACATATTAGATATTTCATAAAGATCAAAATGGTGATTTATTTATTTATTTATTTATTTATTTGAGAGATTATTGCTATAGGGTGTGTGCTCTTGCCATAGAGACAGAGAGACAGAAAGTGAGAAATCACCCACCTCCCAGGGGGTGGCCATGCAGCAATCCCTTCTCCATTCTCCTCTTGGAATTTTGGGCACACATGCACATATGTCTTGAGTGATTTTTAAGCCATTGGGTCTGGGATTTGAACCACAGTCAACTACGTGTTACTCCAGTGATATAATTGTTACATCATCTGCTGGTCCCGAGAGAAAACAATTATTAAACTCGAAAACATAGCAATAGAAACTACTCAAAAGGAAACACAAAGGGACAAAAAAAATCTTAAAAATAGAACGTCAGTGAATTGTGAACAGTTTTATTGACCTGAACTACATGAATTTGGTATTTTTTTAAATTGTTTTGTTTAGCTTTATTTATTTATTTATTTAATTTGACCAGAGAGGGACAGAGCAAGAGAGGAAAGTGAGAAGCAAGCCACTATGTCTGGGACTCGAACCATGGTTGGCCATGTGGGAGTTCTCACCCCCAACCACCATGCCACCTGCGAATTTGCTATTTCTGAAAAGACAGTCAATTTTAGAAAAGTTTTTCAAGGAAGAATGGATGGTACATCTTGAATTTGTTTATAACTACATACGTATATATAGATCTGAAAGTACAAAAAATCCCATCACAACAAACATGAAGAAAACAACATACATAATACTCATATTGCTTAAAGCGAGTGATAAGGAGAAAAAAAATCTTAAAAGTAGATGAAGGGGCACCAGCACATAATATAGTAGTGAAGGCGCTGGATTCCCATATGGTCGAGCATAGTTGAAGTTCTGGACCTGGTGGCTTGTTTCTCAATTTCTCTCTCTGTCATGAATTCAAATGCTCTATAGCAAATTAATCATAATAATAATAACAATAAATACAACTACATATATAATTTTTTAAGTAGAGTAAAGATACCTTATATTCAAAAATTACAAGGTCCGTCTAAATCTTTTTTTTTTTTGAGAGATTTTTCACTGTAGGGCGCATGCGCTCGCCAGACAGACAGAGAGAGACATAGAGACAGAAAGCGAGAAATCACCCCCCAGGGGGGATGGTCACGCCGCAATCCCTTCTCCTCCATTCTCCTCTCGGGATCTTGGGCACGCACGCACACGCGCCCTGCGTGAGTTTTAAGCCACCGGGTCCGGGACACGGACCGCGGTCGACTATGTGGGAATCCAGCAACATAGCCATTACGCTAACTGCTGGTTCCCTAAATCTTAAAGGCATTAGGAAAGCATACACCAGAGTCTTTGATTCTCCCACAGATATCAGTGTTATTGTCCCACAAAACAAGTTTCAATTTGCATTAAACATGCTATTATGCTACATTAGTATTCGTAGATTTTATGATGTGGTATCTACCCTTCCTTCTTATCAGTGCTTTTTTTTTCCTTTGGAGAGGTTTTTGCTACAGGGCACGTGTGCTCTCCAGACAGACAGAGAGAGACAAAGAGATAGAGAAATCACACCCCAGGCGGGATGGCCATGCCGCAATCCCTTCTCCTCCATTCTCCTCTCGGGATCTTGGGCACACACGCACACGTGCTCGGCATGAGTTTTAAGCCACCGGGTCCAGGACTCGAACCGCGGTTGACAACGTGGGAGTCCAGTGGCATAGACATTACGCTAACTGCTGGTCCCATCTTTCTTACCAGTGCTTTTCAGTTCATAATATAAAGAGTAAATTATAATTAATTAGTTGACGGCATTATTTAAAATGAAGCAATTGTAAATCTTTATAAATAACTTGTAACCTCCCTTCTTCTGCCATTTCTCTTTGTTTCATATCCAGTTTTCTTGGTCACCATTTTAATGAGCACATGTCTGGGAAACTGGAAATTTGCTCATCTGGGCAGTTCTTCCTAAGCTGTGGCTCAATAAACCACTTTCATTTCAGTTATTATGCCATGGCCTTCTTTTTAGGTTGACATATTACTTTTATCAAAGATGTGTAAAATGTGTATTATTATATTATAAGTTTGAAATACCTTGTAGTAAAATAGGCTGTTTTACTTAGTTTAAACTAGCATTTATCCAACACATTTTTATATTGGGAGCCTTTAACCAATATTTTTTCTATTCACATAATACTTACAATTATCCTCAAGTACCAGTGTTCCACAGATCTCATTTTATAAAATGTAGTCTTGAGCTGTAAGCAATGAAACAATACCTGATTGGGGATTGCAGATATGGGGAATATAGCCAGGACTATCAGGCAAAAGGCTAAGAAGAATAAAGCTCTAATCCCATACCAGAGGTAAAATCTGTGGAAATCTTTAGCTAGATACATATTCGAACTGTGGTAGCATTAAGTCCAATTAGGAATTAGCAACAAAGTTAATTGCAAGATGACAGTTAAGTTCCACCAGGTCAGCATCCAAAGGAGCACAGGAATCAGAAAAAAGTGGTGTGTAGTAAGTCTACACTTTTTGTAAGGGCCAAGATCAAGTCCAGGCTTAGTCAAAATAAGACTCATGGGTTGAGTCAGAAAAAAGGATCAATTTAAGAAAAGACCTAAGTGAATATTAGGATATACACTGAAAAACTGCTTATTGTAAAAAAAGATATACATTTTGCATATATACTTCTAAAATTTATGATTGTTTTGTCAGACTAGTTTTCCTGAGATAAGCGTTTGTAGCATGGATGGTGCTTTGATCTCTAAAATAAAACAGTACCTTCAGGAGTAAAGATCCAGCAGTATTTTACCAAGTTTTAATTGAACAGCTCCAAAGCTTTTGAATCTGTGCAACATCGAATAAAAGGAAAAATTTGCAGACAAAATTATAAGCATCACCTGACTTTTCTGATCACCTCCATTTCTAAATGTGTTCCTACCCTCAATTACAACCCTTCCAAGACAGAGAAATGATGAGATCAATAAATCAAAATAAATAAGGAATCTTTTGAGTTTAATTGGCAACATACTTCATTTCTACCAAATCTGTCTTTAATGGTAAACCATAAGAGTAACTAATGAGATGACTTTAAATATGGGAACAACAGTCTGGAGGTACCTAAATACAATAATGTACCTTCTCTATTTAAACTTCACTGATAAATCCTTGCTCTTTCCATGTTGAATTGGAGGCTCTTTAAAAGACTTCCTTGTTTCTAGCAAAGTGTACACACACACACACACACACACACACACACACACACACACACACACGTTTTTATTGATTTACTTTTCTCCTAGAGGGAATATTAATTGATAGTATGCTTAACATTGTCTTTTAGGGTAGATTTCTTGGACTCCCCAAGATGAGGAATGAGCTACATATTATTTATTAAGAAAGTGCTCCATGGAGACACCCATATAGGAATGGAAGAAGCAGGACATGAAACGAGGAAGAAGACAAGGAAAGGTGAGGCTTTAGGCAAAGTCTGTCTTTGCCTGATCCCACAGGAAAGCCCTTGTATGTAGATCAGGATTGAGCTTTGTTTCAGCCTTCAAGGGAGTCAAAGCTCTTGCAATTCCAAACCTCCAGTCATTGGCTAAGAGCTACCCTGTAGAAACGTCCAGGCATCTGTGGCTCTCTGTGCTTGTGGGCAAAACAGCTCTGGTAGTTGAAAGACATTCCTCCAAAACAAGTTAGCAGTATAGACTGAAGGAAGCAAAGTATGCAGAAGCTGAGGCAATCCAACCTGAATTAATTGAACACTGATGGTGTCCAACAAACACAATTTCTATGATTCAAGTAATGTCAGCCAAGATTCAAGATGTCACCACAGGAGGGTGGCATTTCTTGTTAGTAATTTTTAAAAATTAAATATAGAAAACTTCCGATGGTTCTGCTGCTAAGTGTACACCATGAATTTCCAACTCTTATAACAAGGTTTTATGTGTTCTTTTTATGTTTTTTTTGTGACTTCTATTTTTTGTTGTTAGGAGAGTGCATTCATGCACATATGAGAGAGAGAGAGAGAGAGAGAGAGAGTCACCCTTGCTAGGGTCTTATTACAGTGAAATCCCCATTCCCCAGTCCTCCAGCTCCTCAGGATTTGAGGCACCCACAAGCACACCTAGTGTATTCTCAAGCCAACCTGGGTGATATGAATATGCTGTTGGCATATAATTTCCAGCCTTGTAATCTAGTATGATCAGTTCTGCACCATCTGGGCTGGGCCAAGGCTAAAGTTTTCTGTTCCTGAGAAGAGTGATGAAATGGGACAAATAACAGAAACATCATTATTTCTACATAGAACCAGTAAATTCTTCTTCAAGGGCAATAAATTACATTTTGTGCTAAACTTTCACAATTTATAAATATTTTCTTAAGGATTTATTTCATGCTATTGGTGAATTAATAATTTGTTTGTACTATAATCAACTCCCCTTTATTTCCCTTTTAATAGTGTAGGTCAGAAGTTCACTAATTCAGAACATTGTACAACTGATTATTTTTGGAAGATTTTCTATAGGGAGAATATAGTTGAAAGAAAAAGAGTAAAACCAAAACTTTAAATTAAAAAAAAAAGTGTGGTGTTTATTTTATTTTATGATTCCTTACTTTCATTCCATCATTGTATACAAGATCTTCACACTCATTTGCACACTCAAAAGAGAACCTCTGGGACCAGCAGTTAGCATAATGGCTATGTTGCTGGACTCCCATGTAGTCAACTGCAGTTCAAGTCCCGGGTCCGGTGGCTTAAACTCACTCCTGGCACATTTGCGTGCGTGCCCAAGATCCCAAGAGGAGAATGGAGGAGAAGGGATTGCGGCATGGCCATCCCCCCTGGGGGGGTGATTTCTCTCTCTGTCTGTCTGGCAAGTGTACGTGCCCTATAGCAAAAACCTCTCCAAAAAAATAAAAAGAGAACCTCTGCTGTAAATGGTGGGTATATTATATCCAGGTGCTACTGTTTTTAGACATGGGAACTCCTAGGAAGAGATCTCTTGAAGTCAAAGGAAACTAAGTAGAAGGAAGTTCAGAGTAAACTTCAGAAATAAATCTCTGCCCTCTTAGTTCTCATCTTCAGTTTTATATTTGCTGCTAGACAATTTTAGCATTGTTTCTGTTCCAATCCAATTTCCATTTCTGCTGACAGACCGTTCTTAAAGCACAATGTTAGTTATGATTGGCTTGTTCCACAAATAACCACGATCCAGATAAATGGAGACCAAATGCCTGACAGTGGTCCTTTAGGCTGTCAAACATGAATCCAACATTTACTTTCAGTCTTCTCTTCCAATGCATTCCTTAGAATACTCTCAAGCTCAACTACTTACATCCTTTTGTATAGTTTGTGTTTTTAATGCCTACTTTTTGTCTTGTTTTACTGTCTTACTGTTTCATATCTTTCTCCAAGCTGAAGAACCAATGTCACTTTTTGGGAGTCAGAAGTGGCCCCTCCAGCCCATTCTATGTCTTTCTAATAAATTTCTAAATAATTTTGAATTTTATCAGTTGCACGTACTTTTATGGTCTCATCTTAAGGTTATTTAGGCTTACATTTATTTCCTCTTTATTTCATGTGAGGTAATTCTTTAAATTGTAAGCTCATTTATTGTATTAATATAAATTTGTCTCTCTCACAGCTTTAACTTGTCTATTTATATATAGTTATGTTCAACAAATATCTATTAAAAGAATAAAATATTGGTTAGATTATACAGTGTGAAAATGGCTTCCAGAATTAGTCTATTTAGCTAATAATTAATTTGTCTTACAAATAACAGCATTATCTATTTATAGCAACACACTCCATACATAAATTCTGCAACCTACTTCTGAAACCATTCCACATAAACTTCCATCTTACTAAATTGATTTGACTTACTGGGAACAGATTATTTCAGAAGAAAAATGTATTGTCCCCATTCCTATCTCATTCTTTCAATTTTACTGCCACTCTAATAACTATATTATAGGTATGGTTTAGTATACTTCTCTAAATGCTCTAATTTTATTTTAAAAAAACTTGAAGATTTCAACTGTTCAACATTATTATATTGAATAGGTCACAACATGTTTTTTTCATTAACTAACCTTTCTATGCAGCCTAAACCTTACTCTTTAGTTTATACTGTATATAGAGTCCCTTAGAATAAATGTGTAATAAAAAAGCAACTCAGCTGGAAGAGAATTGGGCTGGTTGGACGTTGAATGGTCAGAAGAACATCTATTTGTGTTAGCTGAAGTCTACAGAACATTCTTCATAAACAATTGGGAATTTTGGAAAGCATTTTGGATTAAGGCTTTTATTAGAGTTGTAAAGATTTTAGAATTTTATATTATACACAATTAAAAACATGGTGACAGCATCAACTCTATGACTTTTATTTATTTATTTTTTTCAGCTTTGTGTACTTGTGGAGGCTACTGAACTTTTCAGAATCTGTTTCCTTATCAAGTATTGGGATAATAACTACCTGCTTTGGTCTTGTCATCACTTGAATGTTTACATACACAATGACTTGGTTTTCAACTTTGTTTGTAAGAACGTGGAAATGTAAGAACATAAATGAGTGTTGATGGATGAACATTTTTCTCATGTAACATATCAGTAGATTTTTTTTAAATCATCACCATTTTTGAAACTCTGTTAAGATCCCTTTTTAGAATAAACTATACATTTCACACCTCTTTGTCAAAAAGTTGTAATATACTGTTAAAATTATTTAATGCCAATTTTAGGAATATACATACATTCTGCTTTTCTTATTTTAAGATAAATAAAGCATTAAAATTTGGCAGATTATTGTACATTAATCTTTTTCAGCTATTTCAATTTTGAGTTGCCATAATGTGGATAGCTTGAATAGACCATATAATAGAAGTATTTTTTAGCACTTTTACTTTAGAATTAGCTACCAGAAAAATTAAAAATGTGTTTCAGGACCAGCAGTTAGCGTAATGGCTATGTCACTGGACTCTCATGTAGTCAACCGTGGTTCAAGTCCCATCTTAAACTCACACTGGCAGAGTGTGCATGCATGCCCAAGATCCCGAGAGGAGAATGGAGAAGGGATTTCTGCATGGCCATCCCCCCTGGGGATGATTTCTCACTTTCTATCTCCCTGTCTCTCTCTGTCTTTCTGGCGAGCACACATGCTCTATAGCAAAAACTTCTCCAAAAAAAAAAAAATGTGTTTTGAGAAAATGAAAACATTAATATAAACCAGATCATAGTATGTATGTTTGATATAGACAGAAGAGTTCCTATAAGTTTAAAGAAAAAAGAACTGAGATTCCTCTAGGAAATAGAAATACAAAGCTAAAATTAGTGTTTTGGTAAAGGTAAGTTGCATAATTATTAGAAATATACTAAAGGAATAAATATTAAATACTTTCAAATGTGCAAGTGTGTATGATTTCCTGGTTTTTTTTTTTTTTTGTTACTAGTTTGAAGAATCACCTAAATTTTTAGCCTGATTGATATACCCCTCCTGTGATACCCCTGGAGCTCTGCAATATTTTTGTCATCATGTGATTCATATTACCTGACAACTTTCTGTCCCCACTGTGAAGCATTACTGATAGGGAGTAGATACTCAATACATACTTACTGGATTAACTAACATGATGACTATAAGTGAAATAAATGTGTCATAAAGAAAAAGTACAAGAAAAATTTGGTAATTTTCCCATGTTTAGAAATTTGACAAAGCTACTAAAAACATCTATACTATGGTAATGCACAGTACTGTGTCCTTTCTGGGCATAGAGATGCATCCCAAGTGACTTCTACTCTCCATGTTTTACTCCAAAAGGATATCTGAGATGTCATCCGAAAGCAGCTATGGTGCAAGACATTACATACTGTATGGAAATGCATGGTGGTTGGTCCTCCCTCCCTCCCACCACCTTCTCCCATGCTCTTCTTTCCAATTCCTTCTTTTTTTTTCTTTCTGTCTGTATCTTTTAAAGAGAAGCACAATCAATAGAGGAGTAATTGGAAGAAAGGAACGATTCCTATTAAGTGACATCATCAGAAGGTGTCATGTAAGTTCCTAAATAGAGGCCAGGGTGGAAAAGGGTACGGGTTGGTGAAAACAAACCCTCAGACAGCAGTGAGCATGGCTTCTGGTACGATGAACAGCACAGTTGATTAAAACCAGCAGGGAAGAGAAGTTTATGGTCAGAGATCCCTTGGTAACAGGGATATATGGAGTGGTACTTTCCTGGTGGGGGAGACGGACACCTGGGATGACATGGAGCAGTGCTGCGTAGTGTGGGTCAGGAGAAAAAGGGAGCAGTTGACAGAGGGAAGGGGAAATGTAAGCAGCCAAGTCTCATGCTGACTACAATGACACACAATGGAGTATCCTTCATGTGTTATTTTGGTTAGCAATAAAAAGAAAGAGTAGTAAAATTATTATGCTGTATTATTTAGTACTTTACTGTAGCACAGAATTTACTTTTATAGTGATATTTATAGAAAAAACTTATGTTTGGAAAAATAGAAAACAAGCAATCTAAGTAAGATAAATTAAAAGTCAGCTATAATTGGTACTGTGGTCTATCAGAATATTAGCGTCCCACCAAAACATATTTGTTGAATCCTCATGCCCATTGTGGCAGTAGTGGAATGGTCTTTGGGAAGTGATCAGGTGCTGAGGGAATTATTTCTGGAGACTGCAGAAAGCTAGGTAGTCCATTCTCTTACATAAGGAGGCAGTGAACCTGAGGGCAGACCCTCACCAGAAACTGAGCTCACTGTTCCCTTGATCCTGGACCTCCTATGCTCTAGAACTGTGAAAAATACATTCTGTTGTCTATAAATTACCTTGGTCTAAGGTGATAGCACCTTAACAGAATAAACCAATTGGTTTATTTCTACCAATTATAGTTATTTAAATTCAACTTTTGACCAAAGTGAATCTTATATAAACTTTAATGTATTTTCTTGAAAAACACCTTTTGCAAAGAACTATTTTCCATATAATGTCATTTTAATTTTACTTGAAGATTACATTTAAAAATAGTAAGAGGTGTTGAAGTATCTTTATAATTTATCAACAAACATAATAATACATGTTCAGTATATTAAATGTAAATAAAGTCATAGTCCTATGAATAATTAGAAATAAATCTATTTTAACATTCTCTTAAACTGAGTTTTGTTCATTAATCAATATTCTGTGAGTTATGATTAGTCACATGAATTTCCTCTGCCCTTTAGAATACATTGATAGAAATAGTTTCATCATGTTAGACTGTCTTTTATATATGACAAACATCTTTAAGAGGTAGATAAAGGGACCAGCAGTTAGCATAATAGCTATGTTGCTGGACTCCCATATAGATGACCACAGTTCGAGTCCCAGATGCTGTGGTTTAAATTCATGCCGGGCGTGCCTGCCCAAGATCCTGAGAGGAGAATGGAGGAGAAGGGGTTGCGGCATGCATCCCCCCTGGGGGGGGTTGAGTTCTCACTTTCTGTCTCCCTCTCTCCGTTGTCTTTCTGGCAAGCACACATGCCCTATAGCAAAAAACTCTCAAAAAAAAAAAAAAAAGAGGTAGATAAAGTCATCATGTATAGATTTGACTTTATGATCTGCCTCTATTACTGTGGTTCCAGAAAAATCCTCCACTTTCCTCACATAGGACCTCATGCCATATAATACTTTGTGTTTATTAATTCCCTGTGCCCCCCCCCCACTCCTGTGCCCTTTGCTAAGGTATCCTAATTTCATTCTTTCAGACTCATATTCTCCATTTACCTACAGTTATTACAAATATCAATATTTTCCCTGTATTGGATTCCATAAGTTATAGTAGCTTTTTGCTGTGTAAGTTGATTTTTATTATTATTTAATTTGCCAGAGGGCATGTGTACTCACTGGAGAGAGATGGAGAAAGCAGAAGGGTAACTGAGAAAACATTCCCCATGAGGAATGGTAGCACTATAGTCCCTTCTCCATTTCCCTTTCTTGTTGAGATTTTTGGCACCTCCACACCTGTACCTGGAATGTTTTTCAACCACTAGGTTTGGAACTCAAACCATGCAGTTAACCATTTTGATGTAGCTTCTTAACCACCAGGCCACTGGTTGAACGAGCAAGATTTTATCTTTTTGTGTGGAAATCTTTTTCCCTTTTCCTTCCATGAAACATGTTTTTTTGTTTTTGTTTTTTTCACTCACATCCTTCACTCTTATTTTTTTCAGCAAATTTCTATTAAATGCTGACATTTTTTTTTGGCTTTTAATTAACAGACCTCTCCTTATGCCAGAGTTGTTTTAGAGAAGGTTTTATTCCCATACTTCCAGCACACCTCTGTCATAAAGCCTTTAGGTTTATAGGTAACTGTAGTTTTATCCTCAGCTCTAAAACCCGTTGCAAACTCTCAGCTAAGCATAGTGTATCAGGTCTCCCTCAAATCTTTTTGATTCAACTAGCCCAACTAGGTGTCTTTATCCACAACTCCACCCTTCCTACTTCCTCTCTTTTACTGTTCATACATTCTTTCTTGATTAATGGTCACACAGAATAACATGCTAATTCTCAGATAATCAATATGGTGGTCAGATAATGAAGGCAATTGACCTGTTTGGAAAGATAAACTTCTGCTGAGGCCAGCAGTTGGTGTAATGAAAGATAAGCTTCTGTAATACCAACTTGGATGACACTCTCAACTTAAAAGTAGCTTGTGGTTACTGACAACGCTGTATTTGAAAGCTTTCACAATGTAATCACCTTTCCAGCAGAATACCAGTCATATCTTCCCTTTCTTTATCCCCACCTCTCGATTTCCAGGTGTAAATAAAAAAATTTCATTAGATGTTCTCCTTCCATGTTCTGCCACTTTGTATTTACAATTGATTCAAAAGGCTCTTTAGATTCTAAATTTTAAACGGAATAATAAAATTAGAGTAAGCAAGAGGATCCATCTATTGTGAACATTTCCCCCTCAAGTTCCACATTATTGCTAATTAAGTGAGCAATCCTTGGTTGTTTATGTGCCTAATCCAGACCTTTGCCAGTTGAGGTTTTTGCAGAGTAAAATAGGCAGAACCTGAGGTGTGGGGACATGCTCTGAGCAAATACCCCCTGTCCTTTTGAGTTTTGTAGCAAAACCTTGTAACTTGTCCTTTCCTTAAGCCTCACTGCAGACAGAGCAAAGAAGTATATTGCCACATTGAAAGAGAAAAAAAGTTCTGGTAATTGGAACAAATCTTGAAACACTAAAACTTTCAAAGTATCCTGTTAATTCTACCAAACCATTAGCCTCAGGCTTTATTTAAAAATGCAGTGCAAATAGCTTCATACTCAATAAATAGGTAAGGCCATTACCTTCTCATTTGTCCAAAAACTCTTATGTTGATTAGAAACCTTGTTATGTTGAACTGAAAATGGCTAACAGCTATTACCTTTTGGAGTAAGCAGGTTGCCTGAGAACTAGAGACCAAGGCTTTTACTCTCTCTCATCTTTTGCCGGGATGCAGAGACCAACACTAAATGAAAACACATTCACTAGTCTTTAAATATGTTTTAAATTAGCTACTTTAGATTAGATTTACAATGAATCTAGGGATTTCAATGCTAATGTGCTTTCAAAGTAAGTGAAAGTGTCACTGATAAAGAAAATGCCTTATTCATTTGCTACCCTGAGAAAGTTGATGTAATAATCTAAATCCTGAGGCATTTCTTGGACTATTGTTAGAGTCTCTGTCTTGGGCTAGTTGGGGATTAGACCCTGGAAAGGCAAGGATTAAGGACATTTTAGTTTTTGTTTTAACATTAGTTCCCTGATAAGGTAAGATTTTCTGTGCATCAAAACTTAATAGTCAGCTTAACATTATCTGTCCAAAGGTGAGATGTAATAAAAAGGTTTAGCAAGAATATCTGGTTTGTCAGTCTGACCCAATGTAGTTCACTCTTTTCAGATTTAACAACCATACTGAAGCTGTTGGGAGCGTTTTCCTTCCCTTTCTCACCTCTGTATGTAACCACGAACTATATTCAGTGTGTTATGTTTGAAAGGTATAGTAATAATAAACACATAAATGTTTTAATAACAATGTTGAATAAAGCACTATTGGCATTAACTCATACAAAAATGATTTGCATTCCATAATAAGTATAATTTCAACCTACATAATTGAATTAAATCTAAGTTTACCAACATTATTAATATTTTAGTAAAGAACACATGGACCTTAAAACATTTTAACTCTGATTATACTCCTTTCATTTTCCATGGTATTTGCAACTGGTACTGTTACTTCAGATTTATGCTTTCAATGCCTCCCAGCTAGTTGTAAACTTCATTCATCCATAATATTCACAAATATCTCACCTTTGTCTCTTGTGCAACACCTTGTCATTCCAGGTTTAATTTTCTCTTTGCAGAAATTTATGTTTAGTTTTTGCATAACTGAATTTTTGTGATGGGAAATGTGTCAGGTTTTTGTTTGGTTGGTTTTCTGAACTTGAAAATACACTTGTCTTTAGTTTTTATGATAATTTATAGGCTCCTACCTTGACAGTCAGAATGCATTGGCCTCAGTTGTTGCTTTTGAAAAGACTTCTTTCTGGAAAATTCTTAGCACTTTTCTAATTAAATAACTTCTATTTCCTGTATCTTCCTTTTCCTCTCCTTGGGCTACATGCATAATCCATGTGGAGAATTATTCCAAATTCTATGTTTGAACTGATCTTTCAGATTTTTCATCTTTGTTTCTATACTGCATCATGGGTTGTTTTTTTAGCTCTGTTTTGTTAACGGATGGAAAAGTGTTGAGCTGTGTTGTGAAATCCTTGGTTCTTTGGGTCCAGATCACTAAAATTAGAGGTCTGTCCCTAAGCGCAAAATGAAATCGCAACCACGAATGAAACAGAAAAGAAAGTTTAATAGAAAAGAAAGGAAAGGAAAGAAAGGAAGTACACCCAAGAGGCTTTTGGGCGGGCGGATTGCCAAGTGGCAACTGCGTTTGATACTGGTCAACCGTTATTCTTATTACTAGAGGTCATGAATATTCATTAGTGGGCGGCCCCTTACACTGCCTATGTTCTTCCTTTAGATTTTTTTTTTATTTTTTTTTATCATCATAATCTTCTTTATATTACATTGGATTACATATAACTTTACATTGTATTACATTGTTTTTTCAAAAGGGAATGCCATGCATGTCAGTCAGTACAGAGACATTAATCTCCCCACTTCAACATTCCATATCTTTTCTGTTTTCCCCAATCATTATTTTTATTATTCTAATTATTTTTATAAAACAGTCAATTGCTATTTCTCGTTTTGCTTGTAAAAATACTTTGCCCATCATGAAATACTTCTCAGACCAATCCAGTTGAGAATACTATACATGTCATCATCAACAGTTAATAACCCCTATCTGTTTCTCACTAACGTCCTGTCTCTCTATTGTTCACTTGCTATCTTTCTCTATCCTCTTCTCTTCACTTACCCCATTCCACACTGTCCTATTCTCATTAAGTACCTTCACTGTGTTTATGTCCTCCGAATTTTTGCTCTCTATTATAGAGTGCGGATAGTCGGTATATATTGAGTGGATACATACAATATCTTTCTTTCATAGCCTGGCTTACTTCACTCAGCAATAGATCCTCCATATCTGACCATTTTCTATCAAATTCCAGGGTCTTGTTATTTTTTATGGCTGAGTAGTATTCCATAGAGTATATATACCACACTTTTCCAATCCATTCATCAGTTTGTGGACATTTAGGTTGGTTCCATGTCTTGGCAATTGTGAATAATGCTGCAATAAACATGGATGTGCAAGCACTTTTCTGACTGAGCGTTCTCCTGTCTTTTGGGTAAATACCCAGAAGTGGGATTGCTGGATCAAATGGTAGTTCTATTTGTAGATCTTTGAGGAACCTCCATATTGTTCTCCACAGTGGTTGAACTAGTTTACATTCCCACCAACAGTGTAGGAGGGTTCCCATTTCACCACATCCCCGCCAACATTTATCACTTTTTATATTCTTAATCTTTGCCATTCTGACAGGGGTTAGGTGGTATCTCATTGTGGTTTTTATCTGCATCTCCCTTATGATGAGGGATGTTGAGCATTTCCTCATATGCTTTTTGGCTGTTCGTATGTCTTCCTTAGAGAGATTTTTGTTCAGCTCATTTTCCCATCTTTTAATCAGGTTAATCATTTTTTTTTTCGCATAAGGCACTTGAGTTCCCTATGTATTCTGGTTATCAGTCCCTTGTCTGAGGCATATTCTTCCTTTAGATTTGAATCCACACGTTCTCTCCTGTACCTGCGCACCTTCCTCACAGGCAAAGTGAGGAATTTGGTCACCTAATTACGTATGCCCAGTGCGAGTCAGGTTGCCTCAATTAGATTGCCTAATTAGTCTATCGTATTAATGACCAAATGCTTGCTTGGGTCCTTTTGATAAAGGAAAAAATCTAGGAACTATCCCTGTATGCTTTCCTCAAGCCTCAAGGAATTAATATGGCAAATTGCCTCACCTTCCTGGCACCTAAAGCTAGGTGAGCCTTTCACTTTTCTCTTAGGGCTGCCAGCTCATGGCTAACTAACTGCCTACCACAGTTTTTCATCCATTGAGTATTTAATTGCAATGATATTTTTTCACTTCTACAAATTCATTTTATTTTCTAACCATGCTTGTCTGTCTGCCCTTTAGAAAGATTTCTTGATGGTTTCTAACTCTCTTTTTATCTCTTTAGTCATTTTAAAGATACATATAGTATTCTTCATAATTGTTGTTATATGAAATTGTTGGGAATATAAATCTAGAGGTTATTGTACATGCTGTCTCGCTCATTTAGATGCTTTATTGTACACTTTTAACTTTTTTTTTCTGAGATGTTTTTGCTGTAGGGCGCATGAGCTCACCAGAAAGCCAGAGAGAAGGAAAGCGAGAACTCACCCCCCCCCACAAGGGGATGGTCATGTTGCAATCTCTTCTCCTCCATTCTCAGGATCTTGGGCACACCCACACGTGCCCAGTGTGAGTTTAAGCCACCACATCCAGGACTCACACCATGGTTGACTATGTGGGAGTCCAGTGATGTAACCATTATGCCAACTGCTGGTCCCAGTACACCTTTAACTTTTAAAAATAATTTTGATCCAAATTTTAGTTAATAGATTTGTTGTTATAGAATGAATTTGCATTCGATTTCCTTCTAATAGATAAAACAGGATTCTCACTGACTTGATTTCTATTTATAAAACATATTATAATTTTAGGATTTTAGTTTCCATACCTTGGTGTAAATTTGACCCTATTCCTGTGTATATTGTGAGCTTGTATGTTTCTCTCTCTCTTTTTAAAATATTCTTTCCCCACCTAAATCTGGAGTGGATACAAATTCCTAGAGAAAGTGAAAAATATTATTATTATTATTATTATTATTATTATTATGTTAGGGATGAGCTATCCTGGGTCTCAGTTTTAAGTTTGCCTGTAATGCATGCTTACCAGAATTTACATGTCCCTTTTCTAATTGAGCATGATTACACTGCTCACAAATACTTAACATTTATACCTAGATCTAAAATGATCTTCATGAAAGATCATTTATAGGGCCAGCTGTCAGCATTGTGGTTAAGGCAACCAGATCCCATGTGACCCACCTGAGTGATTTGAGTCCCAGATCCAGTAGCTTGAGAAACATGCCTAGTACATGTGTGTGTGTGTGTGTGTGTGTGTGTATGTCCAAAATCCTGAGAGGAGAAGGAACTGTGGTGTGGTTATCCTCCCTGGGGAAGTGCTTTCTCACTATCTTGCTCTTTCTCTGTCTCTCTGGGGGAGAGCACATGTCCTGTAGCAAATTATAAAAATAATAATATTTATAGAAAAAAAGATTATTTAAAGATGATATATTACCCCACACTTAAAAATATTTATTTAATTTTATTTATTATTATGGTTATTTTTTAATGTGCTATAAGGCATATGTGCTTACCAGAGACAGAGACAGAGAGAGAGAGGTGGGGAGAGGGAGAAAGCAAACAAATGGGTCTGGGACTCAAACCATGGCCAGCTATGTGGGAGTCCAGCAATGTGGGAGTCCAGTGCCTCAAACACCATGTCACCTGCTGACTCCATTACCCCACACTCTTAAACCCTTGTTAAACAACTTCAACAAGCTTCCGTTACTCCTCAGATAAAGCTACACATTTTCAGCTTTTCTTCTGATTTCTCTCCATGTCATAGTGTAATAGCCAGACAGAAATGAGTGGGCAATCCTGAGATAACAGCAGGAGGACATCTGCCACATCAATCACAGCTTATCAGGAGTTTCAACCAGACCCTTGGGGAGAACTCCCTCCTCCCACCTGGCTCTTGGTGCTAAGAGAGGAAGTTATCTCACCGGGATGCTAAACCCACATTCGAATTCCAACTGGAGAAATAAATTTAAAAGGAACAATCAGGTCATCCAAATATGGAGGCTCAAACCTTCGAAGTCCACACTGGGCATGCCTGATTAGGTAATCATATTCTTCAAATTCCTCACCTGAGAGAGAGAAGCACAGGCCACAGATAGAAGCCTTGAAATCTGAACAAAAGAAGTGACTACTATTATAGACCTTCCATACTAAATATTCATTACCAAATTTCACAATAAAAGTGATATTCAGGGGCCAGCAGGTGGCATAGTGTTTGAGGCACTGTATTTCCACATGACCAGTCACGATTTGAGTTTCGTACCTGGTGACTTGAAACACACGAAGCATATGTGTTTTGCATGCCCAAAATCTTGAGAGGAGAATGAAGAAGTATTGTGGCATGGCCATCTCTGGGATGTGATTTCTCACTTTCTCTCTCTCTGTCTCTCCCTGTCTCTCTGGCCAGCACCTGTGCCCTATAGCAAAAAAAATCTCTTAAAAAAAGAAAAGTGACATTCAATCAGTTCCAAAGCACAGCAGTTGTTACTTTATCAACCTGCCTACCTAAAATTCTCTGGGTATACTTTTAACTCCCATCTGGGACCACTTGTTCCTCCTGACTGCTCAGAAATTCTCCTCCTATTCAGTAAACTCCATTTTATATTCCTTTTGCTGGTCCGTGTTCTAATTCTTCATGAAAATAAGACAAAGAACTAGGTTCTCTGATGATTTGCATTGGGTATTGAGCCTGATCACCCTGATATTCCGTGTCATTAGTGTGGGGACAAGTTTAAAAGAGAGAATCTGAGGTGTGGAGACATGATCTGAGCAAACACCACCGACCCTTTTGGGGTTTGGCAGAACCTTGTAACTTGTCTTTCCCTGACCTTGGCTGCAGACAGAGCAAGGGTGTAAATTACTAAGGGCGTTCAAACAGACACATCTGATGGACTTCAAAAAACATCTTGACCCCAATTAGTAAAATCCAATCCCTGCACTGCATCTGAAAGGTTCTTTAGCCTTCTCTGGGTGTGGTGGTGCACTCCTTAAGGAGAAGTTCTTTAGCTCTTTCCCCACACCTAACAGTGAGCTCTCTGCATTAGAAAAGAAGATGAGATTATCTCTTGATGGGATTATCACCAAGGAATACACCTGGCCCGGTATGACTAAACCCTTATAGATCTATTAATGGCTTCCTATTGTCTGTAACCTGGCAACCAATCTATGAAGTGTCATGAAACATACATGTGTGATGTCTCCTTGTACTATAAATAAAGTCGTCCAGTTGTCTGGGCAGCACAAGTTGCTTGGGCTGCCGAGGCTCAGGCTGCCTGTGTCCATTCCTACTCTATCCCTTTGTCTTATTCTTCCCAATTCCCTGGTCCTGGCCAGATGGAGGGCTTTCTCTTTCTTGTCCTCTTTCTCTTCCTCACCAGCAGCCCTCCGATCATGATTCAGCCAGACCCAAGCCCTGGGGCGGACGCCGACACATTAGTACTACCTATTCCTATTCCTACTGATCCCTTTCTATTTTTACCTTCATACGTCATAGCCCAACAATGATTGACTTCTTTTAGTTTCCTGATTGTCAAACTGCTTCTTAATTCTGGGTCCTTGCAGTATGATTTAAGCTTCATAGATCATTCTTTTTCCTTTCTCTTCCTGAGATAACTCTTATTTTAGTTTCCCTCATAATGTCTAGCCTTTCATAACCCATACCCTTTATTTGTTGCTTAATTTTTGAGTTTTTGCTAGAGAGAATAAATACTTGCCAGAAAGAGACACAGATAGAAAAATGAGAAAGCACTTCCCAAGGGGCACGGTCACACTGGGATCCCTCCTCCTCCATTTCTTCCTCCTTTCAGGAATTTGGGCATAATGCACACACTCCTAAGTGTGTTTCTCAGGCCACCAGGTCTAGGATTCAAACTGCATGTTCAGCCATCCAGACTTTTTTACTGCCAGGAGACTGGCTGCTCCCCTGTGTGTTTTCTATCTTAAAACTTGCCAGGGACCAGCAGTTAGCGTAATGGTTATGTCATTGGACTCCCATGTAGTTGACTGCGGTTCATGTCCCGGACCCGATGGCTTAAAACTCATGCTGGGCACATGTGCGTGTGTGCACAAGATCCCAAGAGGAGAACGGAGGATAAGGGATTGCAGTGTGGCCATCCCCCCTGGGGGGGTGATTTCTCACTTTCTATCTCTCCCTCTCTCTGTCTGTCTGGCGAGCGCACATGCCCTATAGCAAAAGCCTCTCCAAAAAAAAAAAAAAACTTGCCATTTATCATGTAATAACTTTTTTTGGTTTGTTTTCCTTGCTAAATCATAAACTTCACAAGGTCATAAAGAATAGTTATCATGTATTGTACTATATACCCAATGCTGAGAAAATGTTTCTCTATATATTAAATATCTAATTACTATTTGTTTTATGAAATACATAAACATACATATTGAATGAATAAGTGAGTAATGGTTTGAATTTATTTGTTTTATTTTTGATTATTACATCAGTCACACTGTTGAATATAAATATACACTTGCATTTAACTAAAATCTCAATCCAATTTTATACACTAAGTTGCTTGCTTTATCCTATGTATGAAATGTATTAAAGAAATTCATGTGAATTTTTATGGCTAGTTTCTATGTACAAATACATAATGGATAACTTTCTCAATTTAATTCTTCTTTTAGCAATTGGACTAAAATGATTGGTGGTTAGAATTTGATGTCACATGAATTCTCAAGGATCTTTTAACCCATCCCACCTCCCTTGTTCTTTGGCTCAACTTTGCACTGATTCTTTGCCCAGATCCTGCCAAAGAACTTTATTTTGATCAAAGCAATAGAAAAGCTGAAACCATGTTAAATTTTTATTGTACTAAGTTTAATTTTTAACGATAATCTATGAATATGGGCAACAGAAGAGAGCCCCCTTACTGGGAAAAACTAAATTCTTCCTGAAGAGAATTGATGCTACCCTAGGTAGAAGATGTGAGGAGGCTGATATTGCATACATGATCCCCAGCTGGCACTGGCATGTCACTGCAGGGAGAAATTCTGAAATAAAATAACAGAGGCAGTCTTCATGCTGCCTTACCTGTGGGTATCTGTGATGAGCTGTCAAGAACACTTGACCTGAGGTTCTAGGAGGAAAGAAAGCAAATAAACGTCAACACGCCTCTGCTTACATCTATTATTAGTGGGCGAGGTAATGGTACCATCCTTTCTCTCAATTATTCTATAATATTTATTAAGAAAGAAAAAGACATGCTGTGAATAGCAAAAGCATTTTATCTAGACCTTCAATAAGAGATTAAGATTCTCTCATACCATGAGATTTTTTCTCTTTATTCTTCAGAACCTTATTATGTTCCTATAGAAAGCAGCTACACCTTAGTGAATTCCTAGTTACCTAAAAAAAGCAAAAACAAAATAAAACAAAGGAAACCTGTGACTGAATCTTGCCTTAAAATAATTGGGAATATAATCAGTAGCAAGTTTATACATTTTCTCTTCCTCAAATTTGTTCAGAATAAATATGTTCTTGACTTATGATTTTAAATTGCATTCAGACATAAACTTGTTTTAGTGAACAAAGGCAAACATTTTATTGCAGATGAGGGTGTTCTTTCATCTCCATGTATTACTACCCATTGACGCTTAATGTATCAGTTTTGTGAAAATGTTTTGTTTATTTTCTGTAATGGAACGATGTCCAGTACTTGCATTTCTATGAAGTTTAAAGCAATAATGTTAAATCGAAAGCTAGACCTCTGAATATAGCGATACGTACAGTTAAAAAGTGATTGACACTATTCTAATACCTCTAATACTCTTGTCAGGATGACAAAGATGATTTGCTCTGTGAAAATTTGACAGCAAAGTCCTAGCTTATGCCTTAGTGGAGGTGGTTTTACTTCCAACTGTTGATTTGGTTTTACTTCCAATAGTATGCATTTCATGTTGGGTTCCTCATTCATGTTGTAGAGAGGCCAGAATAAATTTTAAGTTTTTCTAATGATACGGATCCACCTGTTTTCTAAATATCGCCTCTGTGAAAGCTGCTTTTAATTTAGTAAGCAAGTCCAATTACATTTATGTTTCAAAGTGAAAGGGGCAGCAATGTAATAGCAAATCAATATTAGGTTAATCTGAGAATTGAAACTTGTATAGGATTGCCAACCAACTCTTGAACTGAGATCCAATGTGCGTGTGTGTGTGTGTGTGTGTGTTCTCTTGCATGCACGCGTGCATGCTTGGGAGGAATTGCCAAAGCTGTTGAATATGAAGAAATTTATATTTAATTTTTTTCACTAATTTTCACTGTGATTGATTTTGGGACATATAAGATGCCAGAGCTCATTTGAGAATTGTTTGGAATATTTTGAATGAGCTAAGTTGACAGTGTTTGTCCTTGATAAAAATGTTTTCCTTTAGGGAACACTCTCATTAATTTCATTACCATTTGAGCAATTTCAAGGCGCTCAGAAAGCTAACACATAGTATAATTATGGCCACAGCAGCATTTTGGAAATGCCAATAGATATCAGATGCCAATAGAAGAAGATCTGAGCATTTCACAGATAATGTCCTCCAAATCCTTAAACTTAGACACAGAAGTCTTATAGTTTACTGGGAAATCAAAATCACTTTCTGAATTTTATGCGTGTTCCAAAGTGTTTATGAGTACCTGGATTTGGAGTTAGGTTGTTGAGGGTTCTGTTCTACCTCAGCTATTTATTAGCTTTGCATTCTTGCCCCACAAACTTTATTCTGTTGTACTTCAACATCTTCTTTTGAGATATGAGGGTATTAAGCATGTCTACTTCATTAATTACATAAAATTGACATAGAGAAAAGAAGAGAGAAAAAGGGAACCCTTAGCATAGTGGTTAAAGTACTTGAAGTTTATGAGTGTAAAGTAATAGAACAGTATATTTATTTTTATATAAATGCCACTTTTCAGATTTTTTCCAGTTTTGGATCCATATAATTTTTAATCTAGCAGCATTATTTTATTTATCATTAAATCCTATCTGTATTTCCCCGAAAAAGCATCAGATTGAAATGTTAAGCTCTTGGGCCCTGACCACATCCTAGATTATTTCTTTACTATCATTTCACTACAACTTTTGTGGAGCAACTTTATAGAAAAGTGACATATACTTTTCCTCATTGAACTTAAAGGCAACATTTACAAAGTAAATAGAATTCTCTCTGATTCTTTATTAGGAAGCCTGAAATTCTGTATTGATTTCACCACAAGTGAGCTCCATGGGCTGTGATAATAAATTGATCTGTGGGCTGTCCATGTTGCAACATATCCAGTTTAACTGACAACAATGCTGCTCTGGAGACCCTGAGAACGATGGTCTCTGATTTGGAGATTTTCATCTCCTGTCATCTCAAATGTCATTTCAGAAACATTCATCACAAGTTTCTGTCACTGGACAAATAATGGGCCTATGTGATAGTCACTCAAATACACACAGTTTCACTTGCTTGGAAGACAGGTCCTGCTGTTGGTTACTTGAGATTATGGAGAAGTTCAGACCTGTCAAATAGTGAATGGAGAAGACATGAGAGCGAGGCTGAAGTGGCACCATGCAGGCTCACTGAGGTTGCCCATTAAGTCAGCGGATGATATTAAAACAAGAGATCTCCTAGGGCTATGAGGACATTTTTAGAAACAGCAAAACAAGGCCTTTTTCCTCTAGCCATTAGCAGCTGGTGGAAAAAAAGCTTACCCAGAGCAGGTCCTATAGATTTAGTTCTTTAGAAGCAGATATGCACTGGACAGTAATTCCATGAAATGGTGAGTGACTTTTTTTGTCATACCTGTGGTCTTGAGCAGAAGGAAAAGATTTAGGATATCACAATATTTTAAATAACTGTATTTCATTGAGCAATACTAGAATGTGTTTTCATTGTTCAATTGTTTGGGTTGCAAATGTTAATCATCATCATATATTATCTGAGTTGTGTAGCTTGGGTTGTTAGTATCAGGACCCTCTTGACTAGGAGTTATAACCACTCTGGGTATTCAGGAATACATCTCAAAGCTTATCAAGCAGGATATATTTGCCACATCTTCTGGCAATCATGAAAAGAGGTGGGGTGCAGAGCAGGCTCCCTCAAATCAGGATGTCTTTCTGGGTCCCATATTCTATTATCTCCTCCTCTTATGACATATCATATCATAATTATACGTCATAATTTGGTCCATTTCTTTCTCCAGAATTCCCAGTCTGTCTTACTACATTTATGTTCACATGTTGTGAATCTCTTAATTAATATTTCAGATAAATGTATTCCCTGGGTTAATTAGGTTATAAGAATGGGAATTAATGCAGTTTCTCTTAACTTCGCCTAACAGTTTGTATCATGCCTCTCTACTTGAGTCATTTTTTCTACTTCATAAAGTTTATATGAAAACAGTCGACACAAGACATGCTGTTTCCATGACTCCTCTGAGGCCCACCTTCTCTTCACTTAAGACAGTTTTTACATTGAAATTAGAATTTGTTTCTTCAGCATTAACCACCTTCCAATATTTCTCCTTGTACCATTAAAAATTAATTAATGTAATCTCAACATACAACCAGAGATTCACCTAAGAATTTACTGTTAGAGCCAGAACTCCTTCTATAATCTAGACCTCTATAATTTTATTTGTTTTTAATTTTTATATTTAACTTATATCTTTTCTTTCCTTTAGCAAAATACCTTAAAACACTTCATTATTATTATTATTATTATTATTATTATTATTATTATATTTTTGTAGATATTGCCATAGGGCACATGTACTCACCAGAGAGAGAGAGAGAGAGAAAAAAAAATAAAGTGAGAAATCACTACTCTAGGGCAGATGGCCATTCCACAATCTCCTCTCCTCCCTTCTCTTTTTCAGACATGGGGCATGCGTACGCATACACCTGCTGTGATATTCAGGTCACCAGGTCCTGGACTTGAACCATGTGGGAATCCAGGGACTCAACTACCACACCACCTGCTGGCCCCCTTAAAACACATTTTGGTAGTTCAGAGTTCATTCTAAATCTGGATTCTGAGAAAATATGCATCTTCACCTCCAAAATGTAATCAAACTTTGAATGTTGTCAGCAAGTAGTTGACAAAGAAAAGGGGAAAAGTTAGGATTTTTCTCTCTGATTTAATTATCTAGAAACTTAATATCCCCTCTTCATTCAGAGACCCAATACCAGACTAAAACGCTTTTTTAAATTTATTTTTTTTAATTTCATGTTCTTCTATACATTCAATCACATTATTTAGCTTACAAAGTGAGTATTCCTACATGTGCACATTTCTTCCTAGCCCAGTTGATAATACTATAAAATTATCTTCAACAGATAATACCATATTTCTTTGTTACATTAATACTTTGCCTCTCTATATTTCTTCTAAATGTCCTTCCTCAGACTCGACTCTTTCCTGATCCAATGATGGAGTCCTCTGTGAGGTCTGTCCCTTTGTGTAACCTAGATCTACTTGTAGGTTTTTGAGAAACCTCCATATTGTTCTCCGAGTGGTTGTACTAATTCACATTCCCACCAACAGTGTAAGAAGGTACCCTTTTCAACGAAGCCTCCCCAGTATTTATCATTTTTATTTTTTTTTAAATCTTAGCCATTCTGTCTGGAGTTAAGTGGTACCTCATTGTGATTTTAATTTGCATTTTCCTTATGGTAAGAGATGTTAAGCATTTTTTCATATATTTTTTGGCCTCTCATATGTTTTCTTTGGAAAGTTGTCTGTTCAGCTCATTTGCCCATCTGTTAATTCTACTGATACTTTTCTTTTCAGGTCAGCTGCCTGAGTTCTCTGTATATTCCGGTTATCTGTCCCTTATCTGAGGCTAAGTGTGTAAATATGTTCTGCCATTCTGAGGCTTGCATCCTCACCCTCATTATTGTTTCTTTTGCTATGCAAAATCTTTTTAGGCTGATACAGTCCCACTTGTCTATTTTATGAATTATTGCCTGTGCTTCAGGGATCAAATATATAAAGTCTTTGCCTACTCTTGTGTCTCCAAGATTGTCCCTTGTGTTTTCCATGCGTAGTTTTAAAGTTTGTGGTTTTATGTTTAGATCTCTGATCTATTTTGAGTTGATTTTTGTTAGTGATGTGAGATATAGGGGTCCAGTTTTATTTTTCTACAGGTGGATATCCGGTTGTGCCAGTACCATTTACTAAAGGAATTTTCTTTTCCCCACTGGGTTCTTGTGCCCTTGGTTGAAATTCAGTTGGCTATATGTTTTGAGGTTTATTTCTGGATAATTAATCCTGTTCCATTGGTCTACATGCCTGCCTGTTTTTGTGCCAATCCCGTGTTGTTTGGATTATCACAGCTTTGTAAATATTTTGAGGTCAGGTAGGGAGATGCCTCCTGCTTTATTATTTTTGCACAGCATTGCTTCAGCAATACAGGGCTTTTTATGATTCCAGATAAAGTTTATGATTTTTTTCTATTTCTCTGAGGAATATTACCAGTTCTTTCATAAAAATTACATTGAATTTATAGATTTATTTGGGTAGGATTGACATTTTGGTTATATGTATTCTTCCAGTTCAATAACATGGGATATCTATCAACTTTTTAAAATCATTTTATATTTCTTTTTTAGGTTTTTCATAGTTTTCCTTGTAGAGATCCTTCACTTTTTAGGCTAGATTTACTCCTAATTCTCTTATATTTTTGTGGCTAAGGTAAATGGGATTACTTTCTTCAATTCTACTTCAGTGTGTTCATTGTTGATGAATAGAATGCTAAAGATTCTTGTTTATTCATTTTGTATCCTGCCACTTTACTGCATTTCCTTATCAACCCCAGGAGTTTTTTGTGGATTCTTTTGGATTTAGTATGTATATAATTATATCATCTGAAAATAGAGATAATTTCACTTCTTCTTTTCCTATTTGAATGTCTTTTATTTTCCTTTCTGGACCAATGTATTGGCTAGGACTTTTTAGTACCATGTTGAAGAGGAGTGGAGAAGGTGGGCAGCTTTGTCTTGTTCCAATTTTTGTTAACTATGGCTTCGGCATATATGACTTTTTTGTGTTGAGGAATGTCCTTTCTATGCCAATTTTGCTGAGAGTCTTAATCATGAAGAGATGTTTTATTTATTTATCTTTAAACTTTATTTATTATTATTATTTATTATGTTTCAATTTGACCAGAGAGAAAGAGAGAGAAAAAGGAAAAGTAAAAGAAGAAGCCACCAGGTCCAGGACTTGAAATGTGATTGGCCATGTGGGAGTCTAGCACCCTTAACCACCATACCACCTGCGGGTCCGAGATGTTTTATTTTATCTAATGCTTTTTCTGTACAATTGATATGATCACATGGTTTTAAATCTTTCCTTCTCTTAATGTGATGTATTACATTCTTTGTTTTGCATATGTTGAATCACCCTTGCACCCCTGGAATAAAGCCTACCTGGTCATGGTGTATAATCTTTTTTAAGTGCCATTGGATACAATTTGCTAGTGTTCTGTTGAGAATTTTTGCATTTGTATTCATTAGGGATATTAGTCTGTAGTTTTCTTTGTTATTCTTGTCTGTTTTGGGGATGACAATGACGGAGGCTTTATAGAACAAATTTTCTTTCCTTTTGGAACTTTAAAAATATTGAGTTGTTGGAAAAGTTATGATGTATTTTTAATGTGTCTCTATGCAAATGTGTTTTGTGATTTTTCTGACAACCCAATAGTCTGAGGAGAATGGGGGTTAGTTCTCTAAAAGTTTTGTGGAATTCAGAAATGAAGCCATTGGGACTTGGGCTTTTGTTTGTTGGGAGACTATTACTGTTTCATTCATTTGTTGCTTATTATTGATCTTTTTAGTCTTTCTATTTCCTTCTGGGTTCAATCTTAGTAAATATGAGCGTGTAAAACTTTGTCCATCTCAACTAACTTTCTTGTTTATTCAAGTATAATCGCTTGTAGTATTCTCTTTTATATTCCTGTTATGTCTGTTGCAATATTGCCTGTTTGTTTGCTGATTTGATTTATTTAGATCCTGTCTTTGTTCTTGATTAATCTAGCTGATGTGTCAATTTTGTTTATCTTCTCAGAGAACAAACTTTTGTTTTCCTGTATTTTCTGTCTAATTCTTTTATTCTTTATTTCATTTATTTCTGCTCAAATCTTTATTATTTATTTTTTCCTGGTATTTTTGGGCTATGTTGGTTGTTTTTTTTCAGTTCCCTGAGTTGTGTCATTGGGTTGTCTATTTGCTACCTTTGTATTTTTTTTTCTTGCAGAAATGATGATGATGAAGGCTTTATAGAACAAATTTTGTAGGCCTTAATTACTATGAACTTTCCTCTTACACCTGCTTTTGCTATGTCCCATAGGTTGTGAAAACACATGTGATCATTATCATTGATTTTAATGAATCTTTTGACTTCAGTGTTAATTTGTGCAGTGGTTGTAAAGTCATTCAGGAATAGGTTGTTTAGTTTCCATGTGTCTGTGTATTTTCAAAGACTGTTTCTATAATTAATTTTAAGTTTCATTCCATTTTTGTCGGAGAAGATGCTCGATATAGATTCCATAACTTCGAATTGGTAAAGATTTGTTTTGTGAGCTGTCATAGGGACAATTTTTGAAAATGTATGGGGGGGTGAGAAAAATGTGTATTTTGTGGTTATTAGTTGGAAAGATTTAGAGATGTGTCCATTTGATTTATGGTATCATTTAGATCTTGTATCTCTTTGCTTATTTTTTGTCTAGATGATCTATCCAGAGGAAGCATTGGGGTGTTCGTTACTGATCTTTAGGCAGGAAGGCAGTATTAGCTTTGAATCACTCTAACAATAAGTAAGGAAAAATAGACACTTTAATTGGAAAATAATAAATGATAAACAGTAGAAAGAACTCAGGCTTCTTCATCACAATCTTTTTTATTGCTTGCCACTTAATTTATAAAACATATTCAACTTTTATGAAGAAAATGTTTTCTATTCATTTTAAATGAGGAGTTTGGGGTTTGCAAAGTATAGCATCTACTTGTAGTCTGTATCCTTAGCATATCTTTGAGAATTCAGGATGTTAGCCAAGTCATGATTGTTTAAATCTACCGATCCTTGCAGATGGTTCATTTAATAGTTTTTGTCTTTAAATTTTACTACTTTTATACTCTTTTCAACTTCCCATTCACCTGAAGTACAATTATTTGTGCATTAGTATATGGAAGCTCCTCAAGGGCAGATTTCTTAAAAATTGGCATTATTATTCACATTTCATTTCTAGCACACTGAATTTTTCAACCTGCATTTATTGAGATGAAGTAAGTTGGTGTAACAAACTATGTCTGAAGTACATGGTTTTTGTAATGAAGTGCTTATGTGGAAAAAAGAACCTTCCTGTCTTTAATGTTCTCTGTTTTTGTACTTTGTGTTAAATGAAGGCATATCTTACTAATTTGGGTTATTGTCTCTTTCTCCCCTCACTGCCCATATGTGTTACTAAAGTAAATTGTCTTATAGCTAAAGTGGGTACAATTAGTAGCACACTCAAAACTCTGGGGATGTTAAAGCTTATTCTATCCCTAAGGAACAGGGCTTCTGATTATATCCAAGTGCATGATTTCTATTCTTGGCATGAGCACTTGCACCACTTTGTGGGCAAAAGCAGTGAGAAATGAGCATATATGGAGCAGGTTTGCATAAATGCCTTTTGAGTCACTACCACATTGCCTTTGATCCACCTGTCTCTTTGGAACCTGTGCTGCAGCCAGGTGAGGAAACCTCCTACTGGGAGAGGTATGTCAACTGCCTACCCAAAACCAAATACAAACCAGGATATGGCTTGGGGAAAGGAAGATTGGAGAAAGCCTCATAAGCTTGAATCTAGACTAGATGGGAAGAACTCTAAGGTCTCATGTAAGATCTAATCCTTACATAATAAAGATGAACTAGCCCGCACTGCCCTATTTCCTTCTATTACAGTTCTACTAGCAACCTGTGAGGCAACAAAACAGTGATTCTTGGATTTAGCTTTTTCACTACTGAGTCAGAGTTCTAATGTACATCTCTTTAGTCCTACTTACCTGATCCCTGTCAGGATGAAGTCAGGACAGAGGTAAGATGATAAAATATACAGTAAAGCTTATATTTAGTTTTATATCTTTTTTTTTACCATAGATATTTAAATTTTTGCTTTCTCTTATTCTCTCTTCATTAGTGCTCCCCACTCAAACTTCAGTCATTTTCTATGAAAATTGTCCCCTACTGAGTTACTCAGAGGTTAAGAGGTTATGCCGAAATTGATTGTTGCCAACTACACAGTGCTCAGAGGTATTTTTTTTTCCAGACTTTCTGGTGCTTTAAAATTGAACATGGAAAAACTGATTATTGACTTAGTATGCAAACTTTATATTAGAAATATGAGAGGTCTTTGAAAAGTTCATGGAAAATGTGCATTATTTAAAAATAAAAACAAAAATCTCTTCCCAGGTTTCAAAATTGTTTACACCATAATAAACTCATAATTTTATTTTTCCATATAAGTTTTTGAAGTCCTCTCATGCACACACACACATACTGTTATTGGATCATGGAGACTCTGCCCTTGTGGGGAGATTAGTACTGTACTTATGCTACTGAGGGAGCAGAACTAAATTAGTTATCAAGGGAAAAACTTGTTATAAAGTGAGGTTGTGATTTGCGTTACATCCTTTTCACAAAAGCCTAGTTCCATATTCCACTTCTCCACCATGTTTGGATGTAGCACAGACCATTGCTGCTGCAATCAGGTGTGACCACTAAATCTTGACCTTCACAGCCTTGAGAACTATACTCTGAATCAACCTCTTTTCTTTATAAATTACCCAGTCTCAAGGTATTTTGTTATAGCAACACTTGATGGACTAAGGAACACACACACACACACACACACACACACACACACACACACAGTCTCAATAAATAGAAAACCATATAGCATCAATTTGAAATTTCTCATTAATAGTTACTTTTGATGCCCTCTAAAATGCTAAGAAAGGCACAATTATTTGTCTTACATTTATACTCTGCTGATTGCTACCTATTTCGTGCTATCTGTAGATCTTTGTAGCTTCTTAGGAATGCAATTTCTATAATTATTTTTAAAATGTTCGACCATGTTTATTTATATTTTAACCTTTAGTATTAGAGTGCGGAACAAATTTTAAATAATTTTGAATATGGGCAGGTCCTGGGCTCAATGGTTAAGCACTGACATCAGGTGCTGAATCCCACATGAGTGACTGTTGCAGCAACTTGAACAATTCTCTGGGCCCATGTTTATATGTGCCCCAAATCCTGATACTAATTTAAAATAGTAAATTAAATAGTAATTTAATTTATCAATGTAAAAATGCCAACAAATTTAATGTCTCAGGGCTCACCTACCACAGCTTCCTCATAACATAGATAAGAAAATGAAGATCGAAGGAATGAAAGGAATTTGACAAAGACCATAAAACTAATTAGCAGCAGAGCTGAAATGTATATTCAGGACTGGTGATTTCATTATCAATGCTCATTGTAATAAATAGTATTGACTTTTTATAAATTCCATTTAATAGGAATAAATAATAGCACCTTAAGTAAGTCTTTTCAGAGTGGATGTATTTGTCAGGAATGTCAACAACATTTTTTGCAGTAACCAAATCATTCCTTTTCATTTTACTGATGATGGATTCTATTAAGTTTTACCATATATATTTTTATTCTTCTTTCTCAGTTCAGTAGTTGTGACAAGTAATCTTCAAATTTTTTTCCCATGAGACACAACTAATCTGTTGACAAATACTGCTGATTCCACTTTCTCATTGAGCTTATGTATCTATTACTTTCCCACTGCCACTGTCAAAGTGGTTTTTCCAAAGCACAATTCAACTACTTCCTTTCTCATCTACCTAGGAAAGTGAAAGACTGACCAATCCCAAGGTTTTCCAGAGGCTAGGTGTGTGCCTTGAGGCTCCTCCTCACTTACAATTATTACGATGATATTGAGAAATGATTCTTCATTTCTGTTCCTGTGTCCTCAACTGAACAATGAGAATGATAACGACAGTAATAATGTGAGCCTGGAGTAAACTCTTGTATGTAAGATGAATATAACACAGCAGCAACAGAGAGTGAAGAGAAAGAACTAAGACGTGGAGGCATGTTACCTTGCTTGGATTCTTGTTTATGTTCTTCTTTAACTTAGGAGAGTAACTTTAACCCTTCCTTTCCTTATTTTTGTTTCTGTAAATTCTATGTAGTGCTATTTCCAATTTCATAGCTTATAAGGAAATTTAATAAATTGTTAGCATTTAGAATAACACAGGTGCTCAGTAAAAACTAGGTTTTTTTTTTTTTCTTTTTTCTTTTTTCTTTTTTTTTTTTTTTTTTAGAGAGGGAGATGTTTGCTATAGGGCCCATGTTCTTGCTGGAAAGACAGAGACAGAAAGTGAGAAATCTCTCCCCAGAGGGGATGATCATGCCACAATCCCTTATCATCCATTCCCTTAGGACTTTGGACACACACACACACACACACACACACGCACACGTGTGCCCAGCATGTTTTAAGCTGCCAGGGCCAGGACTCAAACTGCAGTTGACCATGTGGGAGTCCAGTTATATAACCATTATGCCATCTGCTGGTCCCAGGAAGTAGATATTTTAAAATGATTTGTAAACTTTAAGACCTGTGTTCATAAAAAATATGATTTTAGTATTTGTCCCCAGATAAAAATCACTTTAACTTAATCAAATGAGAACCCATAGTTTAATTTTAACAATATAAACTAGTTATTCATGAGAATGATTTTATAAGTTAGAAGGCATAAGAAATTTTTGAATGAAATTATTCAGGCAAAAAATACTGCAATGGTTACATTGCATATATTATAAAACTTTTAATTTGATTTTTTATTTTTTGGTTTAAGCAAATGGTGAATTTATTGTATCTCCTAAAGATAAACAATTTATTTTTAAAAGATCTTTAAAAAGTCTTAAATGTTATAATTTTATTTCGGAGGAAAAAGTGATGAAGAATTATACTTGCTTAGAGTTATAAAAAATGAAAACAATAATTGATGGTCAATTAATCAAAATTTAAGCGCATATTACATGCATTTCATGATAGAAATAAAAAATAAACTACATTCAGTTCTTATTTTTTTAAATTACTTTTTCTTTTCTTTTCTTTTTTTTAGAGAGTTTTGCTATGTGGTGCATGTGCTTGCCACAGAGACAGAGAGGAGAAACAGAGAGACTGAAAGTGAGAAATCACCTCCTAGGAGGAAAACCATGTTGCAATCCCCTCTCTTCCTCTTCTCTTGGGATTTTGGGAACACATACACATGCACCTGGTGTGAGTTTTTTTTTTTTTTTTTTGGAGAGATTTTCACTGTAGGGCGCGTGCGCTCGCCAGACAGACAGAGAGAGACATAGAGACAGAAAGCGAGAAATCACCCCCCAGGGGGGATGGTCAGGCCGCAATCCCTTGTCCTCCATTCTCCTCTCGGGATCTTGGGCACGCACACACACACGCCCGGCGCGAGTTTTAAGCCACCGGGTCCGGGACACGAACTGCAGTCGACTACGTGGGAGTCCAGCGACATAGCCATTACGCTAACTGCTGGTTCCCTCACCTGGTGTGAGTTTTAAGCTGCTGGATATAAGATTCAAACTGCAGTCAACTATGTGGGAGTCCAGCAACATAACCATTATGCCATCTGCTGGTCCCTTATATGCCAGAGGGCATGAGAGAGAAAAAAAAAAAAAAAATCAAACAAGTGAAAGTGTCTCTCTAAAAGTCCTGGTCATGCCCCAGTTCTCCCCTCCCCACACCCCCACAAGCCTTCATCCTGTCAGGGTCCTGGGCATTGAGCACACACAGCATATTGTTCCAAGCTGCGGAGCTGGAGCTCACAACTGTCAGCAGTGTGAGACTGTGTTTCCTCGGTGCAGCACTTGATCACTGTGCTATGAGACTAGCTCTACCCTCCGTTCTCAGTATGATACTGAAACACAGTTTATTATACTTACCATAGTCAGTTTACATTATTCCTGTTTGTTTTGTTTTATGCTAGATGGTGCCTACATGTGCATGACAGAGAAAAAGAGAGAGAGTAAAAGCACTCTCTAATGGGACCTTGACATGCCACCATCCTTTTTCTTTCAGTTCTTCATCTCCTCCAGATCCTGGACTCATGCCCAGAGAGAGTGAAGCCAGCAGAGCCTAGATTCAAACTGGGTAGACAGTGTAGGAGCTGGTTTCCTTTATACTGCAGTGTGGAGCCAGCCCCAATTATTCCTTATAATAAGTTAGTTCTTTCTTCAAGCAAACTCAATAAAACATAGTTTCACTGTATCTGAATTCTGAAGTGTCTCTTTGAGAAAAGATGTTGAATAAAAACCTCTTTTGGAAGGGCAACAGTTTTGGTTGTTGCCTCCTCTACTTTACAAGCAAACTGGCTGTGCCCTTTCATTGGCGTCAAGTAGCTTGTGCTTCCCATTTCAGCTTCTTCAGCTACTAATGCTATCTCACAGCAGTGCTGTTCAGTGGGCCCAGGGGACCTAAGTGTCAGTTTTTCCAGATGGCAAGCTGCCAGTCTCCAGCACATCGCTGAAAGTCACCGAGGGACTTTATTTCTTTGCAAAACCAAAGAACATCATTTCATGCACACCTTGTTGTACATGATCAGCTCACAACAAGTTGACGAAGTAGCCCTGGGAATGAGATTCAGAGGGACACACACACAGGGAAATAAGTTGAAAGGATGCTGTTTTAGTGAATTTAACTTAGTTTCTAGGTTATACTACTGTGACAGATTTCATTTCGTGAATGAACATAGTTTATAAACATTATTGCCAATTTCCAGGAACTTTTCTTCTGATAGCCGGAACAAAATTCTCAATTTTCCCTAATTAAAATGCTAGTTTTGGGGAATGAGTTTTTCCCCCTGCATATTTAAACTGAACATTAAAAAAAGTTAAATCACTTTAAATGGTCTTTAAATTGCATTCTCTCTATCAGAATTGTTAGCTCTTTTTAGCCTGAGGAGAAAAACCCCAATGCATGAATAGAATATCAGAGCGGAGTAGAAAGTGGCTTTTCCATAATAAATATTTGGATTATTATTGAGTCTATATTTAAATGGGAAGCACTATGAGTCCTACCAATGGGGAATACTGCATGAGAAATATGTTACTTTTTAATAGCCATGCAAATGGAAACCTAAAGTGTGAGGAACGGAGCGATTTGAAATGTTATTTCAGGAATTGAATAGATATATCTAGAGATAGCAAGTTTAAATGCAGAGAACTATAATCAAAGAGTGAAGCACCGCCTAGCACAGAGCAGGTGAAGCCTGCTGCCAAAAGTCAGGGATTCCAGTTTCTAGTCTCCAAGTGATCAAGTGACTTGGGCAGCCTCTCTGTACGTAATCTGTAAAATAATTTGATTCTTTTCATTTCTCCCTTTTCTCATGGGATATTATTTGGTTATAATGAAAAGCCCAATACTCTTCTGACCGGGGCTCACTCTATAGTAGTTTTAATATTATAACACAGAACAATGACTTTTGTATGAAAGAGAAATTCAGAAATGTAATATTTTTCTGATGGTTTTGTTTCTTAATATAAACATTGATAATTCCTAGGACTCATGTATATTTAATAAGCACAGTGTGATGCCAGCCTCTGAAAGCTCACACTATGATTATTATTGTCCTTAAACTTTTTTTATCACCTTCAAATGTCTTTAATCAAATCACTAATGAATTTCATTCATGTAAGAATTAAAGGAATAAATTATCATTATACTGGAAAGATTATTTTAATTCACAATTACAAGTGAAATTGTATTTGTCATAATGGACAATGACGGAAAATGATTATTTTTTAGATTATTTCTTAGCTGGCCTCAAGCTATATTAAAAAAAAAATAAATTCTAAAATTGAGGCCAGCAGGTGGCATATTGGTTAAGGCACTGAATTCCCACATGGGTGACCACAGTTCAAGTTCTGGACCCAGTGGCTTGAAAATCTCTCCAGGCACATGTGTGTGTGTGTGCATGTTCAGAATACCCAGAGGAGAATACAGGAGAAGGGATTGTGGCATGGCCATCCCCCCAGGGGTAATTTATCACTTTCTTTTCTTTGTCACTCTCAGCCTAGCTCACATGTCCTATGAGGGAGAGGGGAACAACAACCAAAACTATAAAATATATTCTAACAATAATAATATTAGTAATAATAATAATAAAATAGTTATTTGAGTATATAGTACATTCTACCAAGATAATATTTGAATTCTAATTTTTAATCTTATTTATGTTACTGTAACATTTTACCATGAGATTGGAGTTACATGGCAGGAAAAATAGATAAAAGCATTGCAAAAAAAATTTGAATTCAAGAAATGGTTCTTAATAACTACTATTTTACTAAATTTTTTATTCCTGTATCAAAGACTCTTAGAAATATATAGTATTATTTCAGGTGCTATGAAGTTCAAAGAGAAATAATCAATGATTTATCCTGCTCTTCTTGATTTCAAAGACTCAAAAAGACAATGTAATCTTGAAAGTTAACAAATACATACCATCATCATCCAGAAACACAACCTATCCATATAAACATATATATTTAGTTATAACTAAAAATTTAATTTTATATTCTAAGCATAGAATTTTTTTTTTTTTTTGGAGAGATTTTCGCTATAGGGTGCGTGTACTCGCCAGACAGAGAGAGAGACAGAAAGTGAAAAATCACCCGCCAGGGGGGATGCAATCCCTTCTCCATTCTCCTCTTGGGATCTTGGGCACGCACGCAAACGCGCCCGGCGTGAG
>NW_006159775.1:7512411-7537846 GCF_000334495.1 Tupaia belangeri chinensis | reverse complement strand
TCACGCCGCAATCCCTTCTCCTCCATTCTCCTCTCGGGATCTTGGGCACGCACGCACACGCGCCCAGCGTGAGTTTTAAGCCACCGGGTCCGGGACACGAACCGCGGTTGACCACGTGGGAGTCCAGCGACATAGCCATTACGCTAACTGCTGGTTCCCCCTAGAATTTTTTGATGTAGGATCTCTGGTTAATGAGTAGCATGCCAATTTTTTATGGACTATTTTTTTCCAAGTAACAGATGTGTTGAGAAATTGACATTTTGTGATGTATTTGAAAGTGAGTATACATAGCTTTATATTTTATACGAAGAATCCATGGTTCACATATACAAAATAGCTTTTCCAAGATTTCCCATAGTGATTGACAAAGCTGGACTCAATGCCAGGGAGTCCCAGACCTACTGGTTGCACTCACTCTGCTAGTGCCCAGTAAGGTCTGACTTCATGTAGTCAGGGGATTTATAAAGTGGTTCGATTCTTTGCCATTTTCTTCGATATCACGAGTACAGAGGCTTGTGCATGGTAGGAATTTGATTGTTTAAAAAGTGTTTTGAGTTGTCAATTAAAGAGCTCAGCAAAGCAAGTTTAAGACAATAATTTATATTAGAGTACATCATAAAATAAAGGAGGAAATGTGGAAATGGGAGAGAGGCAAAAATTCTCTGAGACTGATGGTTTAGGGCTATAGCCTAGTACCTTCCTGCTCATTGTCTTTCAGCCCATTTTTCAGGTGTCTTCCATAAGTTCCATGTGAGCGTAAAGGGTGGAACAATTCCCAGAGTGCTTCATGGTTATTAATATAATAGGCAGTTCTCATAGTGATAGGCACTGAGCCGAGCACCGCCGTCTTGATCTCATTTAATTCCTATAACAACTCTAGAAAGATGCTATTTTTTGTCATTTGAAAGCAAAGGAACAAGGGCTTGAGACTTTGAGACTTCCCCAGGTCAAACTGCTACTAAGTGGTAGGTTAGAGATTTGAATACTATGCTGACTAAGGTAGAGTGTTTGCTCCTAACAGCTAAGGAGCGTTCTTCTGTAAAATGAGTGCTCTGCATAAATTAGTTTCACAGGTTTAAAGAGACAGGAAAATGTAAAAGCAGTTCTGTTCTAAGGTTAAAAAATTTGTTCGAATCAAGGTCCCTATTTGGTTTCTTCAAGATTTCCTAGAAATTTTATTGTTTTATGCCTAAATGTATTTATATGTAAGTTTCCAAAGGGATAGAGGCACTACATATATTCTATTTCTTAAAAATTATTTCATCATCTAGCACCTTTGTATTTTTTTTTAAATTTCAACTTGCTTGTTTGTTTCCTTTTCTAGCTTATTTCCTATTTTTTCTCATCTCTTCCAAGTGCCTCAGCCTGGTATCATACTTAGACCCAGACCATTCCTTTCTTTGGACCATTCCTTTCTTTGGTAAAAGATAGCAAGGCAACAGAGATATCTATTCAAAAATAAATGCATATAGTACTCAGAAACTTTGGTTGTTATAGTCTTATTTCAACACTTTGTTCTCTCTGAAAACTGGAAAAGTCTAAATTTACTCTTTTACCAGATACTTCCTAGTAAATATTTATTCTCTGCCAGCAAAAACCATGTGTCACTTTGGACATCTAAAAAATATTTTTCAACTTTCTTGATGACAAGAATGATATATCATTCATCTTGATGTTTCTCTATGCAAATGATAGAATCTCATAAATGTTTGATGAACCTAACTTCTTTTTATTCTCCCCCTGATTCAATATCCCTGGGAATATTTTGTATAGATTTTTCTTGTTTTCATTCCTTCTATAATTAAGAGTATTTTTCAGGTCTTCAGATATGAGGTTCTAGTTGGCAGAGGTCTTCTTATGTTAAACTTACCAATGGTCGCATCTTCCATATAGCTCCTTACTTGTAAAGAAGAGATCCTACAATTTATTTTCCTTTACAAAGTGCATTTCACAAACTATATATATTTTTTTATGGTTGTAACATAGCAATTTGAGATGTCACAGCATCCGCTCACACTAGGAAGTCTAGGAGAGAGGAGATTACAGTTATCCAGGTTGAATATGACAGGCCCTGATGCTAGGAATGGAAAGGGAATATCAGCTTCAAGCAGTGGCGTAAATAGGGTGGTGTGGTCACAATGGTTACAAATGCAGAAGGAAACAGGGCTCAAAGTATTTGCTCTGGGTGTCTTCAGCTAGTTCTCTCATTTATTCTAGGATGACTCTTGGTTATTTCCACTGCAGAGTGACCCTGCTTCACTGTGACTTGCTCATCTGTAGTCTTCTAGCTACATCCACATTGTACTGATGAGCTTTGTATTGACTCATATCTGACCTTCTGTCTGCTTGGGGTCTTTCCTTAAGTCTCTGAGAAATGATTCCCATTTCCTGCTTCCAGTCTTTAGTTTTTTTGTTGAGATCCCTAGCCATTAGAATTCAATGGATTGTATCATAATATTCTAAGAATCATCAGTTCATGGCTTAATGTGTTGACTAGCTTGTGTTAAACTAAATTGCCATTTTTAGCATTCTTTTCTTCTCAGTTCCATTTTTGGTTTTCTCTTTTGTGTGGTGTCTAAAAATTCTAACTACTTCTATCTGGCCCTGACCATGTTTATGAGGGTCAAGTGGCAAATAGATGTTCATGCATTAAAAATTATATAATGATCTGTATAAAACATGCATCTTTTGAGAGTAGTTTCACTGTTGTTATTATTGTTTTTTAATAGCCACATAGTCTTCATTGGCCAAGTGGGTTGAGTAAAGTTGAACATGGGAGTATTCATTAAGGAAAACAAAATAGCTTTGAGAGTAGGGTAAGGAATCCGATTTTCTTATATGGTTGATAACAAAGGATGTGCTTGTGTTACTTTATGTAACTCGTAAGTTGATTCTGAAAGTAATTTAAGAAGAGTTTTCAAAAAGTAACATCAGCGGGGCTGGCAGGTGGCATGACGGTTAAGGCACTAGCTTCCCACATGGCTGATTGTGGTTCAAGTTCTGGATCTGGTGGCTTTCTTTCTCTTTGTCTCTCTTTGGTGAGCTTATGTGCTCTGTAGAGAATTAAAAATATTAATAGCAATAATAAAGTAATTGTAAAAAGGTAGCATCACATAATAGGTATTATTTGTAAGAATATATTTATTTGCTTATATAAATCCTATCCACATATATTTAAATTACTCCTAAATTAATCTGGTAAAAAGAGTACATTATAAGCAGTCTCACCACAGAAAAAACCTCCACTGATTCATGGGCAATGGGAAGTTTCACTAGACTTTGGCGGGAAGCTACAGCTCTAACCGGTCTAAAGCCTTGGCTTCGTCACATGTGCCTGGGTAAGCAGTACAGTGAAAGAATACCATGTGAAAACCTCAGCTCTAGAGAGAACAAGGTTTTCTTGAGTTTCAGGGCTGCTTTCATTGTTACTGCTCATTTCAACTTGGCTTCTGCTGATTACTGGCAAAGACATCTGATATTGTTTTACTTTCAATTTGGGGAAATATTTTAGAATTTGCCTTGGGGCAGAAAGCTTAAGTTATAACTGGTCTCATGCCAGCAAAATGAGAAACTGTCGATACATATTTGCTATTTGAATTGATTTGAACTGAACATGCCAGTAACAGTAATTAGTAGTATGGAAGAGGAGGTTAGTGGCAATCACCCAATATTTTGTATACTAGTATCTATGAAAGAGAGCAAAGTTAATGTCTCTCACCTTCAAAAGCTTCCAATCCTGAGAAGGCTGGTGGTGAGACATACTGCACTTTTTTTTTCCAGAATGTATGGCTATAATCAATGAGAGCAGAGCAAACTGTCACCATGCCTCAGGCAATATTACAGAGATGTTTCAAACCATGTTTCAAGCCAAGGTTATCAATATATATCCTTAGTAAATTATACCAATTACACCTCTCTGGTAGGATTGTCATGCATATAAATTTCTATCTATCACTTAGTGTAATGTTGTCATCTAGTAAAAGCTCATTTAATGACGGACAATATATTGAATAAGCGTGGAAATATCTTGGTCATTTGCACATTGCAACACTTCCTTGAACATGAATTTGGAAAACAATTTAGAAAACCATGATAGAGCAAGACTATTACCTCAGGAAATTCATGTAAGTCATAACTTACAAGGCAGTGGAACTAAGTATGGGATATTTTCTAGGTTGATAAGGTTTCCATTTTCTCATGTATGCTCTCATACTGGGTACTTTCTAATAGCTCTGTCATAGAATTCCAAAAGTGCCTCTCCAAAATTCCAAATGTGATAGAAAACATAATCAAATGGCATCTTTAGGATAAAAGAGATAGTCAAGGAAAGAAGGAAATTAGAACCAAGTAATGTTCAATGTAATCTTTCAGATTCATCTTGTTGCCCTCCTCTCTGAGCATGGAAAAGAGTATTAAATATCTATTCAGAACATTAGAAGAGTCCAGAAATTAAATGAAAAAATTCATCTATGTGTTACGTAACAAGTTTGGGCAAGTAGCTAGTATCCGTTGGCAATAGGAAAAATTAGGAAAAGAAATGACTGATCTACTGAAATGGTCTCTGGACATTATCAGTTAACCTGAAAATTTGCTGTTCTGCAGTATCAAGCTGATTTGGATGGTTGGTTATCCACCATCAGAAGTTGGCACATATGCATCCTTTTACCAGGTGAGGCCAGACAGCCTAGCTGTTTGTACTGTCACACACTACACCTGGATCAGGTTACTGATAATCACTTTTATCTGCTCTGTACCTTCCCTGAGTTTTCACACACTCCCAATTTTCAATGATCTGATCGTAATTAATCTGGGTTAATACAGTATAAGTCTTTACTGAAATAATTTTGCTTTCCTTGCTCCATGTAAACCTTTTCTGGTATCCATATTTAAAAAAAAATTCATTAGTTTTCAATAAGGTCTTGCTATATTCCAATCTCCCTGCTTCAACTTTCCTCATACCTGTGACTACAGGCATGTACTACAACTGCACCTGAATTTTAGGGTGAGCCTCATGTCCTCAGCCTGGCAAGTAGCAGTGTCTACCAGCACATGCTACTGCTTCTTTTAGCACCTATTGTGACATCAACTAGGAAGTTACTTACGAATCTAACTAGTCATGAGTGATTATAGAATCATCCAGGCTCTCATTGGATTTTAAATGTAGATTTCTTTCCCTCAGAATATGTATCAGGATTTCAGAGAAAGGTCTTTAAAAATCTGCATTCTTATCAAGTGTTCTAAGGTGATTTTTATGACTAGATAAGTTCTATACCTTAACGATTTTCCAGAAACTTTGAGAACTTGGAAAATTATAAAGAAAATACTTGACCCAGGGTTTTCTTATATCCTTTTGAATCCAGGCTTTTAATTGAAATTGGCTATTGGAAAGTCTCAGCCTTAAATGACTTTTATGTACAGGTTAAAAATATCCTAAGAGAACTACAGTGGAGAGTTTAGTTGAAAGTGTGCTCCATGGACCTTGATTGCTAGTAAGAGGTGGTAATATTTAATGTATTTGAATTTGAGGGTCACTGATTCTAGTGCCCATGTGGTCTTTCCAGAAGGCATCTACAGAAAATTGTTAGCAACTACATCACAATTGCCACCTGAATGATAGCAGTTGTAACACAGTATGACACAAATGTTAGATACATTTCCATTGCAGAGATACTAAAATGTAAAACAAATAAGAAAACAAAAAAAAAAAAGAAGAATAAGTCAGCTTGGACTATTTAATTATGGTATTATTATTATTTTGGAGAGATTTTTGCTATAGAGCACATGGGCTTACCAGAAGGACAGAGACAAAGAAAGAAAGAAATTACCCCCCCCCTAGAAAAATGGCTATGCTGCAATCCCTTCTCTTCCATTCTCCTCTCAGGATTTTGGGCATGCACACACATGGCACCCGGCATGAGTTTCAAACCTTTGGAACTTGAACGGCGATTGACCACATGGGATTCCAGCAATGTAACCATTATGCCATCTGCTGATCCCCATTATTATTATTTTTATAATGCCATAAGGCACATCCATGCAGGAGAGGAGAGAGAGAGAGAAAACACCCCTCAACAGGACCCTGGTCACATTGCAATCTTTTTCCCTCCATCTCTCTGTCCCATCAGGATCCTGAGCATGTACACATGTGAGTTCAGTGTGTTGCTACTGGAGCCAGTATGTGAACTCTGGTGGCCCATGTGGTATCTGGCCCTCTGCACAATGCTTAACTACTATGCTATGGGGCCAGCACCAGTAATTACATTATTATATTGCATCATTTCATATAAACTATAGTTGCGCCAATCATATTAAAGACAATTTTTTTCAAACTAGGAAAACAATATAACCTGAGAATTGTTTTGAATTCCTAGAAAATGGTATTTAATTTATGTAGGCTTCTGTATTTTTTATTAACATCAAAGTAAAAAGACTCTCCTTTTATTTTTACTAACTTCTATCTGCTTCTCTTTTTTTAAGTTTATTTCATTTCATTCACTATAGAGAGTGTGTGCATGTACAAGAGAGAGAGAGAGAGAGAGAGAACACCCTCTCTAGGGTCTCATCACACTCTGGTCCTCTTTCCCCATCTCTCCAGGTCATCAGGATCTTAGATGCACACATAGGCACCCAGCGTATTTTCAATCTGACCTAAAGATCCAAACCCATCATCAGCCTTGTAGCTTCTAGTGCTGTCATATTTCAGTTTACTACTGACTGTGCCATAGATGTTTCTGACAACATCTGTTTTCTTTTGTATCCCATATTAGCCTACTAGGGTTTGAAAGTGTTCTCTGCAAAATTCAGGTGTTGGAATAAACAGAAATGTGAAGGTAGTGAGATGAGAGGCCTTAAAAAGGTGATCAGGCTGGGACCAGCAGAGGGTGTATTGATTCTGTTGCTGGATTCCCACATAGTAGATCGCTGTTCAGGTCCTGGACCCAGCAGCTTAATGCTCACGCCAGGTGCATGTGTGTGTATGCCCAAAATCTTGAGAGGAGAATGGAGAAGGGACTACAGTATGGCCAAACCCCTTGGGGGGGTGATTTCTCTCTTTCTTTCTGTCTCTCTGGTGAGTACACCTCCTCTGTACCAAAAATCCCTCTTTAAAAAGAGATTAAAAAGGTGAGGACTCTTCCATGAACTGGAGTAGGCCCTTAAAGAAGAGGCTTCATGCAGTGTTTAGCTTCTTTGCCCTTCTGCCTTATGTCATGTAAGAACATAGTTTGTTTCCTGCAGAGATCCAGCAACATAGCTCCTGGAAGCAGAGAGCAAGCGACATTTATCGGGGAACTGAACCTGCCAACACCTTGATCTTGAACTTCCCAGACTTCAGAACAACGAGAAAACAAATTTTTGGTTCTTTATAAATTATCCTATCTCAGGTATTTCTCTTATAGCAGCACTAGTTACACTATCTATTTCTGTTATTTATTTAAAGTTCTATTTAACATCCTGTTACTGGGGTCTTAGAATTTTTACTGCTGCAGTTACTTCTACAAAGATCACGTAAACACGCTGTGTTAATAAGGAGCAAAATTTTGGCTTAGTATCAAGTTCTTATATGAATCATTTTTTTTTCTAGTTTGTGATAATTAGTCCAAATTAGTGGTTCTCAAACTCTGGTGAATATCTGAATCTTTCATGGAGCCTCTCAAAAATATAGATGCTACAGCTGTATCTTCAGCATTTATATAGACATGGGAATCACAGGAGGATCCAGGGTGAGCTTTTCCAGTCTAAGATTTATTCATGTTTGGGGACCAGCAGATGGCATAATGGTTATATCGCTGGACTCTCAGATAGTCAATCACAGTTCAAGTGTTGGACCCATCAGCTTCAAACTCATGCCAGGCACCTGTGCATACTTGCCCAAAATCTCAACAGGAGAGTGGAGGAGAAGGGATTGTGGCATGGCCATCCTCCATGGAGGGCAGCAAGCGTACACACACTATAGCAAACATCTCTCTCAAAAAGAAAAAAAATTAAAAAATGATTCAACTTTGTAAGGAAGGCACCTCTGTACAAATTGTGCTGCCCATGACTATGCAGCCTTTAATTTTGACTTTTTAATAGGTCTAACCTTGTTAAAATTTCTACTCCTAATATTTAAACTTATGCATTGCTATTATTTCAGAGTTTATTTGCTTCATTTTAATAACTATTAAAACATATTAAATTTCCAGATAAATTATATTTTAAAATGTTATTAAAAGAATAGGTATGGGGGACCAGCAGGTGGTGTGGTGGTTAAGGCGCTGGACACTCCCACATGGCCAACCATGGTTCAGGTCCTGGATCTAGTTGCTTACTTTCTCCTTTCCCCTCTCTCTCTCTCTCTGTGTGTGTCTCTGTCTGGTCAAATTAAAATAAATGAATGAATAAATAAAATTAAGTAAAATAATTCTAAAAAAAGAATAGGTGTGAATTAATTAATACAATATATTAGAGAACATTATAGAATAGGCAGCTGCATTTAATTTTGTTATCTGAGAAAATGCTTTAAACAAAGAATTACATTAATAAAAGAAACTTCAGGCTGTGAACTAGACTATTGATAATATTCTTTATATCTTGATTAGTGGTTTTGGACCTTTCAAATCAGACCCAGTAATTGGTGTTCTATTTTGTGCATCGCTAATTTATTATCACTTTTAGGAACCACATCATCGGTATTATAATTATTCTCCTTCAGAGTAGCTTAACCTTTCCATTGTAAAATGATATGAAATAAAATAATTAAAATGTTATAAATGAAGAAAAATGGCTGTATAGTCTTTTGTTTCATCATAAAAGTAGTTTAAAATCTGAATAGAAAAATATATTCACATGTTTTAAAAAATTGCGTAGAACAGATTAGATAATTAATTTGATTGCCATTAAAACAAATCAATAATGAAACTCTTAAAACATTGAAGTAATAAAACATAGCTGAATAACATTAATTGGAAATCATGATATATTTTATAAATCGAAGATGGCAAATCAATATCGAGGTTGAAGGTGCGCCTGCGGTGATCAGTCTTGGTTGCCTTTCTCTGACAGGTAACCACACAATATTGATTGGGAAGAGGCTTATATTGAACAGATGAGAGAAACTGATGTCTGGACCATTCTCTGCTTACAGCCACAAAAAATATGGATTAGTCTTCTTACATGCATAAAAATTACGTAAGCAAACAAGTTCACTCATGAAAGAATAGTGGCATTGTTAAATTAAATGGTTAGTATATATTGGTAGTATTGACCTGAAAATAGAAAGCTATGTCATAAATCATTGAATCTTTGAAAGAAAAACTACCTTAGAGAGTCTCACTCTCATAAATGCAGAAACAAAAATACAGAGCAGGTAAATGATAAGGTAAGTAAAAACAATAGTTATATCTAGATCTAGAAACCAAGACAGTATTATTTTATTCTGATGTATATTTGTAGTAGACAGGAAGTGCATACACATACCCATAAAACTAATATCATGTTTTGATTGCAAAAGACATTTTGTGAGTTGGTTTTCTAAAATTTGGGTTCTATTTCCCCAGAAATTGAATTTTACTTATCAAAGGTAAATCTCCAGAGAAGTTCCTACAAGTTTTCAAGCCAAAAACCTCATCTTTCCTTCTGCAGTTGGAAAACAGAGTGATAAAAAAATGTTGGTTAATGTAACTTTGAGAAGAAAGACTTAAAATCTAAAATGGTTTATTATAAATTTAACTAGTCACAGTAAATAGATTTTCTTACATGTTTCCTCGGTTGATATTCTACAGTAAGTATCTAAATTTCTCGATATGCCAAAATTTTGTGTTTAACAATATGATGTAGGGATTGGAATTGTGTTTTAAGAAACTCTATTTACCCGACTGTATGCTGATTTTGTGAACTACCAGTCCTAAAAAAATATTAATATTTTTAATGTGACCTGTATTATGGATTCCTTAGTGATCTTAAAAATGGAATATTCTTTGTTTTCGTTATCATACAGATGAACTATTTTCCATGATTGTCAATCAATACCATGATTCAATGTTGTTTTTGAATAAATAATGTAAGTCCTCATCAGAATTTTTTAATTCCAATATTTTAATTCACAAACTCTAATTAGCATTGAATCACCTTGTACCCTAATTCTCTCTGACTCTATGTTTTAATTTCTTATTGTTTTACAACAAACCTCCTTAAGCACAGTGGCTTGAAATACTATTTATGTGGCTCATATTCTATCGGTTAGCAATTTGTAATGGCTTCAGCTGTATGGTTCTTCTGTTGATCTCAATCACACTTCCTCCTGACCAGTCACCTGTCAGTCAACCCGAAGACTCTGCTCCTGTGGATTTGCTGGTTGTGTGTTGTGATGACAAAAGTGACTGAGCCACATCTCTCTCAGCAAACAGTAGGCCGGCCATGACTGTGTTGCATAGTAGTGTTGGTGGCAGGGATCCAAATAATTAGCTGGAAAATTGTGTGCAACAACTGTAAAGCTTCTGTTTGCATTGTAATGATAATATTCTATGGGCCAATTAATGCAATATGGCCAACTCTAATTCAAATGGTGGAAATATAGGCTACACTTCTTGATAGAAGGAATTGAAAAAAAAAAAAAGAAAGAACACATTACAAGAGCACAGATTTAGGAATGTAAAGAATTTGTCATCATTTTTACAATCTACCCTATATTGGTACTATTCATGACGGAGCAGTAGCGTGAATAAAATGTCACAAAATGAAATAATTTAGTCAAAGTCCCACCTAAACATAGTAGGTTTTATAGAAAAATTCAAGCCAAGGTATGATGATGTCAATACTGTGAGAACTTCTTACAGCATGTCTTAAAATCACCTCATACCTCTTCTTTAATTTTCACAGTATTGTTCTGATTTAAGTCTTAGTCTCTCACCTGGATATTGCCTTTTACCAACAGCTGATCTTTCAATTTCCATCTCCCCTACATGTAATATACTTCATACAAAGTAGTCTGAGCATATTTTACAATGTAAATCAAATTACATTATTTCACTAATTAAAGTCTTTCAATAACATGTCATTCTGCATTAGATAATAAATGTACAAATTTCTAATCTTGACCTGTAAGGCCCCACAATATCTTCTCCTTTATTTTGCTCTCCAAAAATATACATCATTCAATTCATCCCAGGATTTGCTATGCTTTAGCCACACTGGCCTACTCATTGTTTTTTCAATACTTTGAGCTTTTTCTACTTTAAAGGCCTTTGTAATTGTTGTTCCTTGAGATACGACTTCTAAAAAGAAGGCTTTTACCTCCCCTGAACTATTTAGCTCTCTCATTATGTAGAGCTCATTGTCAGTGTGACCTTGATAGAAAAGTCTGCTTGACCACTGTCTAAAAGAGACTAGGTCTCTTCCCTGGGTCCGTCCTTAAAACAATTTATTACATTAATATAAGGATGGAAACCATAGATGTGTTGTCAATATAGTACTCATCCATATCTGAAATCATCTTGCATATTTATTTACTTTTATAAGATACATTTCCTTATGTCCATGTATACCAAATTAGAGTAGGGCCCTTTTCTATCATAATCATCGTTGCATCCTTAATAATGGAGCATTGACTGACACAATGTTCATGAAGTTAAGAAATTATATGCTTCATATCTTTAAAAAGATCCTAGAAAATGACACAGAGCTCTTTTCATACCTATATCAGCTTTCACTGGTAAACAGAAGCCCAACTATTCCAAAGCTCATCATTCATTTTTTTCCTTTGGTGGAAGTCCATACACAATTATCATATATAACCCCAAAGGGATTAAAGATTCATTTATAGGGCATATAGGCCAGGTATGAATTCAAGGATATTACATGACAAAAGAGGAAACAGTAGTCTTCATTTAAAATTAATTTTCTCTAACATTTGAATGACATATTATACACTTACCAGGAGTGACGAAGAGAATATGATAAAAAATGAAGAAAATTGAAGACCTGCATGGTAGAAGGAAGTAAATATTGACAGCAGACACATAAAAGGATTATGAATCTAGTGACACAGGGGACAAACTTCATTGACTTGCTTTGATTAACCCTGTTTTCTTTCAACTTGGTAAAACAAAAATATAAACTATGTCTGGAGTATTTTTATCATCTCACTGAAAATACAGACAGCTGTGTTTTAGACGATTTATGAATATCTTTAACACAGATTGTGTAAAGGATTTCAATCCCAGTGGGATAAAGAAGACTTGACAGCAAAGTTACACTGAGAAAGACTGGTAGGAAGAGAGTTATGGAGATTAAGGAACATGTCCTAGATTTATCAGCATGTATACCAGTAGTGCAGTTGTATAATCACCTTAGAGAATTGGCAGAGAAATAAAATAACTTGGTAAACTGCAAAGTATATCATCTCTCTCATTGAGAGAGAGGCTGCTCATTGAGGTTTTATTTTTGTTGTTGTTGTTGTTGCTATTATTTGTTTTTGTTTTTAATGTTGTATGGGTATTGTAACAAAATACCATTCTTGAAACTGTTTATGGTGAAATATTGACATTCCCAAAAGATTTGGGATTTATCAAAATGTCTAAAAAACAATCTATTTTAGACACTGACTAGAGGGACCATATATCTTGCTTAGTTGAACTCTCAGTTGAGAAATGTCGAATACTTTATGTACTTATTATATACTATATGCATCCATATGTATATTTCTTATTTAATTTCATTTTTGTTTTTAATTGGACTGCTAATATTCCTGCTCTCAGAGTCATTGAAATCATAGAACTATATTTTGTATTTGCCAGAGGGTGTGTACACTTGCCAGAGAGAGAGATGGGATGGAGGGAAGAAGGAGGAAGGAGAAGACATCTCCCAACATGGTGCATTCATGCCAAAATCCCTTCGCCGTCATTACTGCATTCTCTTGGGACTTTGGCACACATACACACATACCCTATGTGTTTTTCAAGGTGTCGAGGTTGGAATTAGGACTGCAGTCAGCCATGAGAGATCCAGACCCCTTAAACACTAGGTTGCAAGGTCAGACCTAAAATTACATTTATAAGGTTGGTAACTAAAATTTCTTTTTAACTTAATCTAACTGTGCCGTGTCCTTGTATTCAGACTCTGAACATTGCAGCTATTAGAACATGACTCACTCAAATAGACTGGGATGTGTGTAAAACAATCATTCACTAAAGCTGTGTTCATGGAGCATTGACTTAGAGGAGGGAACTAGTAAGTAACTGAAAATCCAAGATAAAAGACAACTTTCTTTTTAAAGAGAAATTAAAATTACATTTTGGTAAAGATATACATTCCCAAATCAGTACACATTCCCAAATCAATAAAGCATCATATGGAAAACACCTGAGGTCAGTTGGTGGTGTGGGAGTTAAGGCAGTTGGATCTCACATGGCTGACTGTGCGGTTCGAGTCTCAGATCTAGCAGCTTGAGAAACATGCCAGATGTAATGTGCACATTCCTAACATCCCGAGAGAATAATGGAAGAGAGGGGATTACAATGTGGTCATGTGTGTTTTGAGGGGGGATGTCTTCCTACTTTCTCTCTCTTTTCTCTCTCTGGCAGGCATATAAAGCCTAGAACAAATTTTAAATAAATCAATAATAATAAATCAAATAATAAATCAAATTTTAAATAAATCAATGAAATAATAAACATTAAACACTGTGTACAATTAAATTGTACACTTTAAATGAAAACATGTTATGATATATGAATTATATCTCAATATAGCTGCTAAAATAACCCCAACATGTGTTGGGGCCAGATGGTAGTGAAGAGGTAAAATGTGATGCTCTACAAGACAAACTCACATGGGATGGTTCTGGTTCAAGTTTGGAGACCTCTCTGAGTATGCCAGGCACAAATTTCCCATGAACCAGGGCTGACTGAAGGCGAGGTGTGAATTGTTGTATTGAGACTCTATTAGGGATGCTAACCCTCTGTTTCTCTATCTTTCTCCATGTCTATTTCACTCATAAGAGAAAGAAATAAGGAAAAAAAAAAAACCACAAAGTGGAAAAACTGATAGTCACAGAAACAGAACTTCTCTCTTTTTTTTTTTTGGAGAGGTTTTCGCTATAGGGTGCATGCGCTTGCCAGACACACAGAGAGAGACATAGAGACAGAAAGCGAGGGAACCAGCAGTTAGCGTAATGGCTATGTCGCTGGACTCCCACGTAGTCGACTGTGGTTCGCATCCCGGACCCAGTGGCTTAGAACTCACACTGGGCGCATGTGCGTGTGTGCCCAAGATCCCTAGAGGAGAATGGAGGAGAAGGGATTGCGGCGTGACCTTCCCCTCGGGGTGGGGGGTAGGGAGGTGATTTCTCGCTTTCTGTTTCTCTGTCTCTGTCTGTCTGGCAAGCGCACGTGCCCTGTAGTGAAAAACCTCTCCCCCCAAAAAATAATAATAATTAAAAAAATAATTAGTTAATTTAGTTAGATCAATTAAATAACTTAATTTAGTTAGATCAATTAAAAATTCTTCTTAAAAATTCTTAATCATTAGGAAATAATTTAAAAATTAAAGTTCAGCATATAACAAAGATGAAGGTGCACTTCTAGCTTCTTTGGGGGGATACAGAGAATTAGAAATAGCATCAGCCCCATACTTACATGAAAAACACTTGAACAGAGTGCAAATTTTTGAATTCGCTGAGTTCATCAGAACTGGGGTCACAGTGCAATGAACTAGCATGAAATCTAAAAGAACACAATTACCTCCAGAAAAAAATGGAATGCAAGAAGTTACAGCAGATGCAACTTGACAGCAAATAAAAAGATGCGAGATAGAATATCTAACAACACAGTGGAGGCCAGTAGACTGGTGAAAGAGTACAGACTTTTGAGATCTGCAGACACAAGGGAAGGTCACGCTTTTTGAAAGCTTCTTTCCTCCAAGAAATTCAATTGCCTGACTTAGTGATAAAATGTCCCTGTGGGAAAGGGAAAAGCAACTGCTATGGGATTAGCATGAAACTCCATCCAAACCCTTCTACCCATTCTCCTCATAGAACAACACTCTTAATTTGTGTTATGGGGATGTGGCATTTAGGGTATTTGTGGAAAAGTCATTGCAGCTGAGTTAACCTAACAGGAAATATTGTAAAAAGCCTACCTTGGGGAAGGGGTCAAAATTCATGATGAGAGCAGAACTACAGCTAGGGGAGGATTAGAAGGCTAGAAGGATAATAACCCTTAAAACCATGTATACATAGCCTCCTTTTAATTTTTTTTTTTTTTTTGGAGAGGTTTTTTGCTATAGGGCGCTTGTGCTCGCCAGACAGACAGAGAGAGACAGAGAGATAGAAAGTGAGAAATCACCCCCATAGGGGATGGCCACGCCACAATCCTCCCTTCTCCTCCATTCTCCTCTTGGGATCTTGGGCACGCATGCACACGCGCCTGGCGTGAGTTTAAGCCACAGGGTCCAGGACTCAAACTGTGGTCGACTACGTGGGAGTCCAGCGACACAGCCATTACGCTAACTGCTGGTCCCAACATAGCCTCCTTAATACCAAGACCTCATCACTACAACAAAAACCCTTCCATGCCTGCACCCAATTACTATCACTATGAGCCTAGCAATCCTCAAGTAACAAATAACAGTGAATATTGCTGGAAGAGTTTCAGAAACATGAAGACAGAGCAACCTTATGGCACAGCACAGAGAAAACATATAAAGCTAATGATGAAACAAACACTAAAAACAAACAAACAAACAAACAAACTCCCTTGCAAATCTGTTTCTACCTTAAGCTTAGGTAAACAGAGAATTTTAAGAGAATGTGCTATGAGGTTGACTAAAATATAGTAAATCTTAAATCCATATTATATCTGCATTAACTCAAGTCCTCCGCCAAAGGCTTAGTACATGTAAAAGTATGCACATTTCCAGCCATAAAACAAAAACAATTTATTTCTATTTTGATTAATTTACATGTGATGTCCTCATTGAACCAAAAATGAAGGGACATATAAGAAACAGGGGAAAGAAAAAGACATAATGCTAACAGATAAAGCTATCCATAGAACAATAGTCAGATCTCAGATGTGACACAGATTTTATAACTATGTGACAGGAAATTTAAAATAACTAAGATTAATATGTTAAGTACTCTAATGAAAAAGAAGGACAACATGGAAGAATAGGTGGATAAATTCAGCAGAGAGGAGGAAATTCTTAGAAAGAGTCTAGTAGAAATATAAGAATTAAAAAAAACAGATATGAACAACAATGAGCTCATAAGTACACCTAAAAATATGTTCACAACTAATAATAAATGAGAACATTTATAACAATATGCTATAATGAAAGTCATATGAATATGACATTGCTCTGTCTCTAAATATTGTATTACACTCTCCTCATCTGTTTTTAGAACTTAGTTGATAACGGATAGCTGAAACTTTGGAAAGCAAAACCATGGATAAGAGGGGACATTTGTAGTCCAGCTTATAGCATTGTAGTAATGTAATTGTCTTGTTTTGGCTTATGCAGTGGAGGTTACGGGAAGATTCCATAAGAATTTTTATTAATTTTTTTCTTTTATTTGAGTTTAGAATGATTTTTTTAAATGTAAAGAAAGTTTAACAACTTTGAAAGTAATTAAAATGGTAATTATTACTTTAGAAATAAACGTATAAAAGCAAACACACCAAGCAGATTTTGTTTAAAAACACCACAGAGCAAAAAAGTGGTCTTTGCTTCTAAATTCTCTTACTCATGTGAGAATATGTATGAGGTCTAATGACAGTCTGGTGTGTGTCTAAGTTTTTGTGTTTGTTGATCCTTCTGTGGTTACGAATGACTGGAACACAGTCAGGATGGAAACAAACAGGAAGTTATTACAAGCGGAATAAGAGATTTGCACTCCACCAGGATGTGCTTTTCTCTGTCTCTTATCTTTGATTCTCTTTAGAAAGTGTGTTGATTTTCACAAGTGAACCAACATCACATTTCTGCACAGCTCGCCTCTGATAGAACCTAATTAATACCACGTTAGAGCCACCTGGTTAAAATAAGAGAGGGACAGTTCCTCAAAAGAAAGACACAGCTCCAAGAAACACAGCATATAGACCAGACAAAATAGTTAATATTTCTCTACGTAGATTTGTAAAAAAGAGATTTTCACAATATTTTCTTGAAACATTCAAGGAAAAGATAAAGAAAAAATTGAGACAGTGAAGTAGAACAAAGCAATTTGAAATAGATTTTTTGTGGAAGTTTAATAATGACATGTTATAACTAATAAAACAATAAAAATTCGATGTGTCATAATCAAGTACTATTTGAAAGGGACATTCTCTAAAATAATTAAATAAGCTGAAAACATTATGTCAAAATATTTATGGACTAATTTAAAAGTGCTCTTAATGTTGACTTAAGTAACTATTTCTATGTGAAAACTTGTCCTTTATTCCATTGCAAAAATAAAAGTGACAGCAAATACATCTACTTGCTGAAGCAGAATAGAAATATATTTTTTCCTGAAATTAATAATTTGTTTTATTGTTATTTGGTCTTAGCTCATTAAAAAAGGAATTAGGGGGCAGCAGGTGGCATGGTGGTTAACGTGCTGGATTCCTACATTGTTGACCATGGTTAAAGTCCCAGACCTGCTGGCTTGCTTTCTCACTTTCTCTTTCTCTCTCTCGCTCTCTGGTCAAAATAAAATATAATAACCACAATAATAACAACAACTTAAATAAAATAAATCATTTCAAAAAATGAAATTAAATTATGTCTTTATTTTGGTATAAAATTTTTTTGAAACCCATGCATTTTTTAAAAATAAGCATTTTCCATGAACTTTTGGAAGATCCCTTGCATATATATGTTATTTCTTTTTCTATCTCTCAGGTTCTTTATTTTTTTAAAAAAAAATTAAGTCTAATAATTGTTTCTCTTGTCTTTCTTTTTCTTTTTTTCTTTCTTTCTTTCTTTCTTTCTTTCTTTCTTTCTTTCTTTCTTTCTTTCTTTCTTTCTTTCTTTCTTTTTTTCATTATAGTGAACTTGTGCTCACCAGAAATGGACAGAGAGGGAAAGTGAGAAATAATCCTAGGGGAGTTGGTCATACTTCAGTCCTTTCTTCTCTATTCTCTTCTCAGGATGCCGTGTGTGCACACACGTGGATAGTGTATTTTTCAAGCCACTGAGTCTGGGCCTTGAGCCATGCATTTGGCCATGTGAGATTCTGTCACCTTAACTACTATGTCACCGGCTCACCCATACTAATTTATTTCTTCCATGAGAGAGAGAAACTGAGATAGAGTTAAAGAGAGAGAGAGAGGGACAAGAACCCCCCAACAGAATTTTCATTCCACAACCAAACCCCAGCCTTAGCCAGCATGAATTATCTGTGCCTAGCAGTATAGGGGGGACCTAGGACAAAAACCTGGGATCTTCCCATGTAGGTCCAGCTGCATCATCACTGTACCACTATCTGGCCCCATCTCCTGGATCTGCTTGAACATAAATATTCTACAAATCATGTAACAGAAATTATGCTAATGTTGCCTCTATTTTTTCCACTTTCGGAAAGATTGGATTTATCTTTTGAACTTGTTTTCTTCTCTTTTTTAAACAAATTATTTTACTTACATTTATTTATTTTTTTTATTATTATCATTATTTTAATTTGATTAGAGAGAGACAGAGAGAAAAAGTGAGAAGGCAAGCCACCAAGTAGGACTCGAACCACATCAGCCAAGTGAGAGTCAACTCCTTTAACCACCATGTCTTCTGCTGGCCCTCTTTCTCTTTTTTAACACAGGGTCTTGTTGTTTCTATCCTCCTACCTCAGTCTCTGCAGTTGCTGGGATTATAGACACATGCCACTTCACCCAGCATTGGTTGGAACGGAAAATGAACCCAGGCCTTCCACGTAACCTACCTGCAGAGTGTAGCGCATTAGCAGCACATGCCACTCTGGCTGGGTCTGAGCTTGTTTTCTAAATATTTTAAGGCTTGCTTATAATTGAATATTATCTTCATGGGAGTAAAACAAAACAAAACAACTACTCAAATTAAAAAGAGGAGAAAAAGGAAAAGAAAAAATAGAACCCTGAATTTAATTTGTTCACCTACCAATTATGAGCAGTGTGATTCCCAAGCACATTGATACTTGACCCTTAGTTTCCTCATATTTTAATTGGTAATAAGAAAGCTGGTTCTATTAATTTATTTTGATTGTTATTAGTAACAAATGGAGCAATATAATATGAAGAGGGCACACAGAATACAAAGACTAAACACAGATAAATACCCTGAGCAAGAAGATCAGCAAAATCCTTTTAACCTCCCAACTTGTAATAGGGAGCATTTGGTGTTGAAAGATTACAACTATCTCTAAAGCAAAGGATTTCTGCATAGGATAGGATACTCTTCAATGTAAAATTTATCCTGGAAGAACACTTCTACCCCTACCTTGCATCTAAAGACAGAGGTTATATGTTTCACCTGGTGCAATCCATCAGGACAGCTAGAGAAAGTAATGTACAAAAATGTTGCAGCAGTCATTTATTTATTGATTTTTTTTTTTTGAAAGTGTTAGCAGAGACTATTTAAATATTTAGGTAACTCAATTACCAGCTGTACCCCTGCCTTTAAAACAAGCTCTGTTTTAACTTCATGCTAATCTGTGTGGAGAACAGATTTTTTTCTGCCTTTTAGTATGGTATGTTTTAGATTCTGATAGATATTTTGTAGGGGAAACACTGGTGAGGTGAGGAGGAGGTTGTGAAGGGAGGTAGTGTTAGTGGTAATATTATAAATCTCTCAGAAGATAGTATCTCCTACATAGACACACAAACACATGCACACACAATTTTTTTTTTTTTCTATTCAAAGTCCCCCTTAGGCCAGATATCCAATTAGTGGTGCTTTCTTCCCTAACCCTTGTTGTCATTAAGTTTATAGTCATAATCATGTCTTTTACCTTCATCTCACATCTTTTTCCTTTTGAACTTTCAAAATTTTCTCTAATATTTCATAAAGAAAAACTCTCCTTTTCCTTAGAAAAATGGGGTACTCATTTCAACCCCAGGCCCTTGACTCTTATTTATCATGCAGAGATAGTGTTCACAAAAAAAGTTCTCTCCTGTTAAGAATCATTTCATCAGTTGCTAAGAAAATAATTTTTATCCAAATTTTTGCATTCATTATTGAACATCTTGGCTTTGTCCCACGCCCTCTCCAGCCTTCTCTTGGATGTTGTAAAGAGCGCCTAGTCATTGGCACCCTGTGTTCTCGTCTGACCATCTGACAAGGTCTACTAAAGCACAGTATCTGTAGCTCTCCTTCTAGTTAAAATATTAGGTCATTGAGAAAATCATGATGTATTTTTTATGTTTTTCTATGCAAAAAAGTGTCATGACTTTCCTGATGTCCCAGTAGGTCTGTTTTTCTTATTTATAGGGAATTGGTTTCTTTCAGAATTTTTAGAATCTGAGCAAGAGTTGAGAAAGGAACTTCCTCAATACCTTCCATAGAGTGGGTATATGTGAGCTGTACTGTTTTTTATTGTTATCTGTTAAGTCTCTGTGTTTTCTATTTTAGGGCTGTTGGTAATCAATAAAACATTTTATATTGATATGTATGGTTTTTCTTATTTATAGGGAATTGGTTTCTTTCAGAATTTTTAGAATCTGAGCAAGAGTTGAGAAAGGAACTTCCTCAATACCTTCCATAGAGTGGGTATATGTGAGCTGTACTGTTTTTTATTGTTATCTGTTAAGTCTCTGTGTTTTCTATTTTAGGGCTGTTGGTAATCAATAAAACATTTTATATTGATATATATGTGTATGTCTCTACTGGTTTAGGCTCATATTTATCTCTAATTAGGAACAGATGTGTTTTCATGGGTTCACCCATTTTGGTGAGTGTTTCCCAAACCTTTTAATCTCCCCTACCTTCTCTCCTTTAAAGCTGTATCTTACCCCTCTTTCACTTTATGTTGACAGATTGTTATGTTTTTGAAAACATGTACAATAAAACTAACTCTTTTTGGTATATAAATCTATGAGTACTTATATAAAAATAGATCTTTGTATCCACTAGCACAGACAGAGAGAATACAAAATTACTCCATTATCCCAAAGAATGTCCTCAGTTTGCTCTTTTGTGTTCTGATCTTACTCCATTGTGGGGACACGTTTAAGAGAGAGAGTCTGAGATGTGGGGACATGCGCTGAGCAAACACTCCATGCTCTTTTGGGGTTTGGCAGATCTTTGTAACTTGTCTTTCCTTAACCCTGGTGGCAGACAGAGCAAGGGTGGAAATTACTAGGGGCACATCTGATGGACTTCAAGAAACATCTTGACCCCAAATAGTAAAATCCAATCCCTGCTCTGCATCTGAAAGGTTCTTTAGACTTCTCTGGGTGTGGTGGTGCACTCCTTATGGAGAAGTTCTTTAGCTCCTTCCCCACACCTAACAGCTAGTTCTCTGCATTAGAAAGGAAGATGAGATTTACTCTAGATGGGATTACCACCAAGGGATACACCTTGCCCCTGGTATGACTAATCCCTTATAGATTTGTTAACTGCTTCTCATTGTCTGTAACCTGGCAACTAATCCATGAAGTGTCATGAAACATACATGTGCAATGTCTCCTTGTACTATAAGTAAAGACGTCCAGTTCATCTGGGCGGCACAGGTTGCTTGGGCTACCTAGGCTCAGGCTGCCTGTGTCCATTTCCACTCTATCTTTTTGTCTCATCTTTTCTGCTTCTTCCATAATAGCGCCAAGCCCTGGGGCGGACGCTGACACTCCATCCCAAAGCCAGCCACCAGTGATCTTTTCTCTTCTCATACATTTATTCCTTTTCCAGAATAAATGGACTCATACAGTGTGCAACCTTATAATACTAGATTCTTTCTCTTGGTGTAATGTGCTTAAGATTTATCTGTACGTGAATTGGGTGAATCAACAGTTCTTCCTCTTTTCATCAATAAATACTACTTTATTTTGTGGGAGCACCTCTGTACACCAATTTACCCATTGAAAGATATTTCAGTTGCTTATAATTTTTGTCTATTATGAACAAAGCTCCCATATAAGTTTTTATGTTAAATATATTTTGTTTTCTTTTGGGTAAAACCTAGGAATAGAATTGGGTAGAGAAAATCTGTTTTAATTTTGTTTAAAATGTGCCGAATTTTCCAAAATGGCTTTACACTTGTTCTTTCTCTTAAGTTTCTTGCCTTATTTAATATTTACATAATTTTATTTTATTTCAGTAAAAAAAGAAAATTACAATTGTTTTCTAAATGTGTCTTTTAAGCAATTAATATATTCTAAAGGAAAACATTCCCTGAGTTTTAACATAATTATACTTATTTTGTGTCATGGAATTAAAAAAGATACATTCAGGTATGTTTTGTTAGGCTCTTTTAAAACATATTTGCTCTTTGTGGATATTGTGCAGACCTAATGTAGCTTTCTCCTAATATCCTATTATTTACATTGCAGGTAAAATAGATTTATATGGCTCTGTGTTGTAGACCAAGATCTTGAAATACTGTTGTTTTTGTGTTCTGGACATCTGAATTATGAATTAGGATCCTATTTATAATGAGTCTACATATGAATTAGAAGAAAACATACATTGGTAGATTATGTGTTGTATACTTTTCTCTAAAATATTTCTGAGTTTCAGTAATTATTGTGCTTGGCATCTTTCTCTGGTGATTTCTAGTCAGATTGTGGAAGAAGAAAGGCATCTACCAATTTGTTCTTACTTTGCCGATTGTGGCCTTTTATACACCATTCATCAGTAATGTGGCATATGAATCAAGGACATGCCAAAGCTAGAGTTTGAAAGTATATTTTACCAAAGTTGATTTTAGTATGATTGTGCTTACATTTAGCAACTTTATTCAATTATTTCTAAACGTTGGGTAGGTTCTGCAGTGATTTGTAAAATACAAGTACTTGTACTCCTTACTCTTTGCTTTAACTATAGTTCTGCTCTTGTTTCTATATTTGTCATTTCTAGGTAGATAACCGTCACATAAACAATGTATTTTTTGAATTACATAAAACATATTCACTACAAAGCCAAGTCAAAAATGTTGAAAATATTAGTCTTGAAATTTTTATGTTTCATCAGTCCAAATATTTTCTAACATTATTTTACTCTTTGTGCACTATTATGTTTCCATATATTCTCAATTTTTCCAAAGACTGATGTCTTGGGACCCTTCTGCACTGTAGTCATATTGGGAATTGATTCCATTTAATGCTTTTCTGGATTCAATCCATTTCTTGTCTGGATTGTCATTTTTAGTTTGTTTGTTTTGCCAGAGCAAAAGAGGTGCATTCTCAAGTAACTCTCTAAAGGGTTTATTGGAAGTAATTTTTTTGAGATCCTGCCTGTTTGAAACAGCTGAATTCTTCCTTCATACATGACCATAGTGTGGATATGAACAGAATTCTAAGGTAGAGATACTTTTTCCTTTCTCTCTTCTCTTCTGGCATCCAGAATTGCTCGTGCTGTTCTGGTCTCATTTCTGCGGCTGCATTTCATACATGACCATAGTGTGGATATGAACAGAATTCTAAGGTAGAGATACTTTTTCCTTTCTCTCTTCTGGCATCCAGGATTGCTCGTGCTGTTCTGGTCTCATTTCTACGGCTGCATTTCACCTGCCATTCCCCTATTGTACACAATGTCTTTGTACTTAACATTTTGAAATTCTATAATGTGATAATTAAGTGCGTATTTCCCTCTGTCATTGTGCTGGGGGGACTCTCACTTTAGTACCACATGTCTTAATCGAGTGAAAATTTGTTACATATTTCTTCAATTATTTTTTCCAGTTGCTCTGGAATCTTTGAGATACCTGTTTGTTACATGTTAGGACTTCTGAATTAATTCTTTATGTTTTTAGTTTTCACACACCTCCTTAATTTCTTTCGATGTCACCTCTTTTGGAGAGACATCAAGCTTCATTTCAATTTCTTCTATTGCTTTTTTGTCAACATTTAACTATAACAATTTTCCAACTTACAGCAGTTGAAAAAATTTGTGGTAAAACCCATCCAGCTACCATACACAGGTTAAATTTATCTATCAAATTGCAAAAATTTTATATTTATTACATGTAGCTTCAAAAAAAGTTGTGTCTTCTAGTTTTTTTACATTGTATCTTTTATATTAAATTTATTTTATTATTGTTATTTTATTCATCCAATCACTATACAAGAATATATATTTTTCCACATCTCTTTTCTGGAGTCTTTTATCTTTGTCTCTTTTACATAAAGAAATTCTCCAAGTATCTCGTAACTCTTATCTTATTAACTCATGTTTAAGACTGAGTGAATAAATAATAACCATGACTCTGCTTGCATGGGTTTGACTTGTGTACAGGTAGACTTTGCTTCTGTGTGTTTGGGCAAGGAGTGATGCTTCATTTGGGAAGTTCTAAATACCAGAGACAATCAGCTGTGCATATTCCAGAGGGTTCTCTGGTTTAATGGGGTATAAACTTGGCATTTTTGTGCACTGAAATAGAAGCTTAAGTATATGTCTGTCTAAGAGTGCATTTGTGTTTGTAAAACAGTAAGTGTGTATGATTCTGGGTTAGTTGACTTTGATTGGGTAAGCATTTCATTTTCCTGGCCACCATATTTACATAGATGGAGACCCTAGGGTTCTGGCAGGCTGAGTTGGATACTCATTACTCTTGTCTGGGTCTTATTAGACTGAGGCTTTCTGAAACACCCATCTTCATTTTACTCCTCTGTTCTCTCTCCTTCATTCTCTGCCCTCATCTTCATGCATTTATATGCCTTCACTAAAAGCTTAGTGAAATTTTTCTAGAGAAAGGGGATAATTCGTATATTATTATAAAAATCCCTATATTACAACATTCCTATATTACAAAATCTATATTATTATATATTCCTATTTTACAAATTCCTATATTACAAAACCCCAGGTTTTCTTAAGGTTTTAGCTTAATTTGCTCTTTTTAAATCTGCCAGTGTGTGTGTGAGTTCAATGGAGAGAGAGAGAGGAGAGAGCTTTTGACAAAGAAACAGTGATTTTGGGTTTCATACACATCTATATTATAAAATCAAGCTTTTGGCAAAGAAAATTCCTATATTACATAACCAAGCTACTGGCAAAGAAACAGTGATTTTGAGTTTCATACTCATCTTCATACTTTGCAGGAGTTAAAATTAATATTAATTTTCAGATAACATGTCAGAGATATAAGGGTCAGGATTTTCTGTGTTCAAATCTTTGTATGCCATATGCTGTATCAGTGTACTTGGGAAAATTACTTAATTTTTATGAGGATCAGTTCCTAACCTCAATTGTTAAAGAATTACCTCAGTAATGACTCTTACTTAACAGGTGATAATGTAAGAATTTCCCCAACACATTATTGTATACATGAAACTTTGTCAATTCCCTCACTTTG
>NW_006159775.1:7488753-7512260 GCF_000334495.1 Tupaia belangeri chinensis | reverse complement strand
TTATTATTATTATTATTATTATTTAATTTGACCAGACAGAGACAGAGAGAGAAAAAGGGAAAGTGAGAGAGCAGGCCACCTGGTCCGGGACTTGAACCGTGTTTGGCCATGTGGGAATCCAGCACCTTTAACCACAACACCACCTGCTGGCCCTGTTTAACTCACTTTGAATCTAGGTATTTCAGAATTATTATACCTCAAGTCACATAAATAATTTCTTTCCATATGGTTAAGCTATAAAAGAAAAACAAAACCCAGATATAGAGGAACTTATGATATAACTAAGACCAGACAACATCATGACTTGAGCAAGTGTTGTAGAGTTGTCATTGCAGTTAAACATGTTAATAAATATATAATATTTATAACCGTACCTAGCAGAGAGAATATCTCAAATGTACACTGTAGTCAGAGTTTTCTTTTATTATTTGCTTTCTGTGTGCCATGAACTTGTCTGTGTATTATCTCTTACCTCCTCTAGTCTTAACAATATCCCTTTGAGAAGGTACTATTATTATCCCTATTTTAAGAGGAGACACAGAAAATTTACATAATTTTTCAAGGTGGTACAGCTAATAGGTAGAGTAGTCAATTTTTGAACCTGTACAGTCTGATTTCAGAACCAGTATTTAGTAACTAAACCGAACTGTCTGAGCAATAAAATAAAGTCAGTCAGGAAGATGAACAAGTATTATTGTAAGCTGAGGTAGGTAGGATTCAGATTCATGTAGAAAGGAGAAATGGGAGGGCTACCAGGTAGGGTTACTGGCACAAAACTGCCATTGATAATTATGTTATATGGCAATGAATTTATCTGCTTAGAGAGAGCAACTCACAGGTTTTTAGAAAGAGAGTAGGTATTAATTGTGACAAAGAGGCATTTCCGTGTTAATAATAGGAATATTTCCAAGTTAAGTTTAATGTTGAATATTGAGCTTTATTATTCTTTAGCTTTTTTGTGAATTTTTTTTATAAAACTGCAAATACTGATAAAACATAAAGTTTGTGAAGCCAGCAATCTTACAAAAATGTTGCTAACTGCATTTAACAGTCATATATGAAAAGCAAGCACTAGGCACACGATAGTCTCCATCTCCTTGTCCTTTACGTGTTCTAGCTTTGTCTTCAAAGCATTCGTCTCTCCACCCCGTGCTGATTGGGTTATTTAGATATTAAAGTTTTGAGACCATGTGTTGTCCATTTTCTCACTATAGTTAAATGCAAATTCATCGCCCTCTGGATTGATTTAGGGGGGCAAATTTAATTCTATACTGTAAATAAAGATACTTTGCATATGTAATAGAAATGCTACTTGTGTCTCCCCAATCCTCATTCTGGACTTTTAAGTTATTCACAGCTGCTGTTTCCATAACACTTAAAGTGATTCTATCTATTGCCAACTTCTATAAATTATTGACATCAACGCTAGCGATTCTCTGGCACTCAATTTCAGCCTTCCACAGAAGAAGGAACATTTAGGAAGGTTTAAATAGATTAAGAACATTCAATTGGTAACATAATCACTAGAAACTCAATCTTTGTTTATAAATGCTTTCCCTTTCTTTCCTTACAGTTTCCTGTTCACAAGACTATTATAGAAAGCAGAGATTCTGTAGAGATTTTAAAAGTTCAAGTGTATATGACTGGGTAAAGTTGATTCCAGCCAATGGTTTCCTCACAGTTTTAAGTAACGAGGCAGCAGAGACACCTCTCACTTAACAACATCTTGCAGTTATTACAGTTTATTCAGCAAGGGCTTATCGACTGGATTCATGAAACAAGAATTTATCGAATTCAAAGAAAGGAATGATGAAGATAAATTGAGAAATGTCTAAATGAAATTAAAAATTATTACTTTCTCAGAATTCAGAGAGTGGCTGGCTGCAGTATGCAATATCCAGTTAACAACGTTAGGAATTAAAGGTATGAAATTGATAAAGATGGATGTCTTACTTTTGTGGCTACAACTTAGGCAGTTTAGAATAAATATTGTAATAATTGATCTTTCTGAATGATGTGAAAGTACTAAATGAGGCTTGATATATGGCATCAACTTCCTGCCTTTGGCACTGATGGATGGTCTTTATGTGTGTCCTAATAAAAACATAGTCAAGCCTTCAATTACACATATGGAGGTGCTGCAAATAATGCTGAATGGAAATGTGGGGGGGCCTACACTGTCACCGTTCTAATATTAGCCAGGCTGAAACCATTTCTGCCGTACATGTTGACAATAAGAAGGTATCACGGCAGATTAATGAAACTCAAATTTCTCTGGCATAGGAAAAGAACAGGGAGGGGGAGGGCAAAGTCAAGTTCCTCTTTTAGAGTAGCTACCTGGTTACCTTTGTGAGTACTAAACTGCTTCTGAAAGAATATTAAAAGCTGTATTGACATTCTGATTGAAAGCAATTTTTCATCAGGCTTGGGTATCATTTAGAGAGTTTATTGGCTCTTAACAAGCAATTTCAAAGAAATATTTCAATTAGCAATGCAGTAACTGTAGTCAGGGTGTATTTATGAAAATTACGCCTCAGCTCAGATCTGGATTGTCTTATGGATAGGAGTTTGTCTGTTTATTTGGAACATTGTGACTCTTCAGGCTATAAGAGTAAAAGAAAATGAATAATATTAGGTATTAAAGTAGATGAGGGTGCATTAACTGGATAACTTTACATTGGTAACCAGAGTTTTTGTAAGCCAACTTTTAGATTTCCAGACCACATTTAATACACAAAGTCTTCTAGTGAGTCTGTCTCATTTGTTCAAAATTCAAAATTGCATTACTCTTTGAGCTTTTGCCATTTTTATTATTTTGGAATAAAATATTTACTTGTTCTTATGAGGAAAGACTGATTCATAAATTGGTAAAGCTCATGAATAGGAATTTCAATGGAAAAATAATGCAGTTTTGGAAACAGAAATTCAAACTGAGTGTTTATGGGAAATATAATCCCTAATTTCACTGCCCCCCCCCAAGGTTAGTGATGGGTCCAGCAATTAATTTAAACTCCCATATTGGTGTAACTTTTCTATCCTGTATGTGCCAACATATTTATGACAGCAATCCTATGTAAAAAGATGTATAAAATTAAATTTAACTTAATAAAGGGTTATTTATTTACATTACCCTTAGATTAAAGAAACTTGGGTTAGGTATAGAATGTTTGGCAGGAAAAGAAATGTTTACTTTTCTGAAGTGTGTGTATTTTGCCATGTGTGAATATTGACTTTTTATTACAAAATTATAAATATGCTATAAAATTTCACAAATTAAATACACTCAAATAAATATCACCCAGACTAAGAAACTGGACATTATTCAAAACCCAGAATTTTCTTCTGTTTCCCTGTTAGTTATTGCTTCCTAACAACTTTTCTGACTTCATATAGGTAACTGGAATTTTGTCTCTTTATTTCTTTTAAATATAAATGTGATACTTAAGCCTTGTCTGGGCAGACCTCCTTGGGTGAGCCCGCACACACTCAAGGCTTAGAGGCTAAGTAGGGATTTTTGATATACCAACCCCCACACTGTGCTCTGCTTGACCCTCTTCACTAAGTTATATCTTTTTAGCTTGCTACCACTTCATCAAGAGCTGAACATTTGGCAAAGGAGCCACGCACCTGAAGTAACCTGTAACTGATAGGATCCTGAAAATAGAACCCTCCAGTAGGAACACGCCTGAGAGCTAAGGGTGTAATTTTTTTCTACTGCTGCTATAGAATCTATTCCAATAAATAGAAAAAGTGAATACTGCATCAGATGACTAGAAACCAGGACAGACATTGAAGATACATGAGAAAACAAGGAGGTAATTCTCCCCCAGGTTAGCATAGCACAGAAAAATACACAGAAATATCAGAAAAAGAATTCCGAATATTCTTAGTGAGAAAACTCAATGAGATGCAAGAGAAAACAGACAATCAGTTCTGGGAAGTGAGAAAATCATTTCAGGACATGAAAGAGGAATTCTGTAAAGAAATAGAAACCCTAAAAAAGAATCAAACAATTTGAACATGAAGAATACAATACAAGAAATCAAAGTCTCCCAAGAAAGCATTAACAGCAGATTGGACCATGCACAAGAAAAAATTTCTGATCTGGACGACAAAGTCTCCAACATAGACCAAATCACCAAAAAGACAGAAAAAACAACCAAAGAAAGCCAAAATGAGAATATACTGAGAGTTCTAGACAGCATAAAACATCCAAATATTCATATAGCACTTATTCCAGGAGGTGAAGAATCTACTAAAGGCATGGAAAATCTCTTTCATAAAATACTGTCTAAAAATATTCCAAATATAGAGAAACATGGAGCAATTCAGACCCCCAAAATAAAAAGGACCCCAAAAAGAGTCAACATATACAGAAAGATTATCCTTCAAATGGGAAGAACAAATAAAAGTATCCTCAGATAAATGAAAACTGAAAGAACTCACCAATAAAAGACCAGCTCTACAGGAAGTACTGAGGGGAATATTGTATCAGGATAACTTAAGAGAGACAAACTGAAATAGGAGAACAAAAAACAATTGAGATAATGGCTAACAAAATGACAGGGATAAATCTGAAAATACCAATAATAACACTGAATGTTAATAGCTTAAGTTCTCCCAATAAAAAAGAGAAAAAAAAAAACATGAAAATACCAATAATAACATTGAATGTTAATATCTTAAGTTCTCCCATTAAAAAAAACCGGACTGGCTGAACAGATACAAAAACAGAAGTCATCTATATGCTGCTTACACGAAACACACCTCACTGATAAGGACATACATAGCCAGGAAACACACCTCACTGATAAGGGCATACATAGCTTGAAAATAAAGGACTGGAAAAAGATATACCATGCAAATGGAAACCAAAAGAAGCAGGAGTAGTGATACTGGTATTAGACAAAAAAGACTTTAAGATGAAAGATGTAAGAAGAGACAAAAAAGGGCATTATATAGTACTAAAAAGACTTGTTCACTAAGAAGATATAACTGTAAATATCTATGCATATAACACCGGAGCACCTAAATAAATCAAAGAGAGTCTGTTAGATCTGAACGGGAGAGAGAGACTGCAACACAACAATTGTAGCAGATCTCAACACCCCACTAATTCCTCTGGACAGATCATCTAGACAAAAAATAAACAAATAGATACAAGATCTAAATTATACCATACATGAAATGGATTTGACAAATATCTACAGAGTATTTTGCCCGACTACCACAAAATACACATTTTCTTCCATTCACATAGAATATTTTAGAAGACTGATCACATGATAGGACACAAAACAAACCTTTACAAATTCAAAAGTATAGAAATTATATCTGGCATCATTTCCAGTCACGATAGAATCAAACATGAAATCAACTACAGAAAGAGCCCTCAAAAATTCACAAACACATGGAAACTAAACAACCTATCCCTGAATAACTTTACAACTATAGAAGAAACAAAGACTGAAATCAAATGCTTCATAGAAACCAATGATAACAAACAAACAAGTGTTCATAACCTATGGGTCACAGCAAAAGAAGTCATAAGAGGGAAATTCATAGCAATTAGTGTCCACAAGAAAAAAGCAGAAAGGTGACAAATAAACAACCTAATGACACAACTCAGAGAACTGGAAAGACATCACCAAACCCCCCCCCCAAAAAAGGAATAAAGAAATAATAAGATTTGAGCAGAAATAAATGAAATAAGAATAGAACTATACAGAAAATAAACAAAAGCAAATCTGGTTCTTTGAGAAGATAAATAACATTGACACACCATTAGTTAGACTAAGAAAGAGAAAGGAACCAGATAAATCAAATCAGCAAGGGAACAGGTGATATTACAGCAGATATAACAGAAATATAAAATATCATCAGAGAATATTATGAGTGACTGTGCCAACAAACACAAAAACCTAGATGAGATGGGTAAGTTTCTGGACATGTATAACTTAACAAGATTGAACCAGGAATAAAAAAAGTCTGAATGTACCCACATTCAGCAATGAGACTGAATCAATAATGAAGAGTTTCCCAACAAGGAAGAAGTCTACAAAACCTTTAAAGAACTAATCACAGTTCTTCTTAAACTATTTCTGAAAATTAAAAAGGAAGGCACCCTTCCAAATTCATTCTATGAAGCCTCCATCATCTTAATTCTAAAACCAGACAAGGACATGATGAAAAAACAAAACTTCAGGCTCATGTCTCTGATGATGATAGATCCAAAAATTCTCAAAAAATACTACCAAATCATATTCAACAACATATTAAAAAGATTATACATTATGATCAAGTAGGTTTTATTCTAGAGATGCAAGAATGGTTCAACATAGGCAAAAAATAAATGTAATACATCACATTAACTAAAGAAAAGATAAAAAATGATCATATCAACTGATGCAAAAGGCATTAGCTAAAATACAACATCCCTTCATGATTAAGACTCTCAGCAAAATCAGCATAGGAGGGACATTTCTTAAGACAATAAAAACCACCTACGAAAAACCCATAACTAATGTCATACTGAATGGGGAAAAACTGAAAGCTTTTCTACTAAGAATTGAGACAAGACAAGGTTGCCCACTTTTTCCAGTCCTTTTTAACATAGTACTGGAAGTTTTAGCCAATGCAATTAGACAGGAGAGTCAATAAAAGATATTCACATATGAAAAGAAGAAATGAAGTTACCTCTATTTGCAGATGATATGATACTATACATAGAAAATCCCCCAAGAAAACCTCCTGGGAGTAATAATGAATAGGGTAAAGAGACAGAATACAAAATTAACATGCAAAAAATCTACAGCACTTTTATACACCAATAATGGATAAACTGACATGTAACTGAGGAAAGAACTCACATTTATAATAACCACAAAACCAATAAGATATCTAGGATTAAATCTTACCAAAGATGTCAAAAATCTCTACGAGGAAAATTATGAAACACTAGAAAAAGTAATTAAAAATGATGCAAAAAAGTGGAAAAATGCCCCATGTTCCTGGGTTGGAAGAATTAATATAATCAGGATGTCAATCCTACCCAAATTAATCTACAAATTTGATGCAATCACAGTCAAACTACTAGAGATAGTCCTCAGAGAAATAGAAAAAAAAGTCACAAATTTTTTCTGGAAGCATTAAAAGCCCTATATCACCAAAGCAATACTGTACAAGGGGAATAAAGTAGGAGGCATCTCACTTCCTGACCTCAAAACATATTACAAAGCTGTGATAATTAAAATAGCATAGTATTGGCACAAAAACAGGTACACTAATGGAACAAAACTGAGAACCACTAAATGAACCCCAAAACATACAGCCAACTGATACTTGACAGTGGGAAAAAGAAAATCTCCTCAACAAATGGTGCTGGGTGAATTGGATATCTACCTGCAGAAGAATGAAACTGGATCCTTATCTCTCACCATTAACAAAAGTTAACTCAAAATGTATTGAGGAGCTAAACATAAAACCTCAAACTATAAAAATATTGGTGGAAAACACAGGAAAAACTCCTGGAGACCTTGGAGTAGGCAAAGGCTTCTTAAAGTAGACCTCCAAAGCACAGGCAATAGTCTCAAAAATAGACAAATGAACTATATTAGGCTGAGAAGCTTCTGCACAGTCAAAGACAACCCTCAGAGTGGGAGAACATATTTGTAAATAATACCTCACATAAGGGACTGATAATCAGTATATACAGGGAACTCAATCAGCTTATGCACACACACACACACACATCAGTTCAAAAGATGGGAAAATGAACTGAACAGACAAAGTCTCTGAAGAACACATATGAACATCTCAAAAGCACATTAAAACATGCTTAACATCTCTTATCATAAGAGAAACACACATCAAAACCACAGTGAGATACCCCTTGACCCCAGTAAGAATGGTTAACATTAAATAAAAAAGATAAATGATGATGAGGCTGTGGTGACAAAGGAACTCTCCTAAACTGTTGGTGGGAATACAAATTAGTACAACCGCTTTGGAGGATGATATGGAGATTCCTCAGAAACTTAAAAATAGAACTACCATACAACCTAGTAATTCCACTCTTAGGTATTTACCCAAAGGATGGAAAAATCCTCAGCTGGAAAAACACCTCTACATCTATGTTTATTGCAGCATTATTTACAATAGTTAGGACACAGAATCAACACAAATGTCCAAAAATACATGACTGGATTGAAAATATGTGGCATATGTACTCTATGGAATACTACTCAGTCATAAAAAACAATGAGACCCTGAAATTTGTTACAAAGTGGATCAATATGGAAGACTTAATGCTAAGTGAAGCAAGCCGGACTATGAAAGACAGACTTTGTATATCCCTATTCAACATATACGTGTTGTCTGGACTCTATAGCAGAAACGGAAAGTTTGGAAAGTATAGCAGTAGGGATGGCAATGATAGATACTAGAGAAAGTAAGGATAAGGGTATTCTGGGAGGAGGTAATAGAGGGAGGGGTGGGAACAGGGGAAGAAAAAAAGTACATTTAATTGACCAAAAAATAAAAAGCTATGCACTGATGTTAATGTATATCATAATGTCTTTATTGTGACTGATTTGCACAGTATTCATTTTGGAAAAAGCATTGTGGACACTGTAAAAATATATACATATATATGTATATGTGTGTGTGTGTGTACATATACGTTTATGTGTGTGTATATATGTGTGCGTGTGTGTGTAAAATTCTACCATATGTACTTTATTGTGTATGGTTATTTTTGTTCATCGTTGTAAGAAACACACATCTGGGCCAGCAGTTGATGGGGAAGTGAAAGTGATTGGATTCACATGGTCAACTGAGTGGTCCCAGTTCCAAACCTGGTGGCTTGAAAATCATACTGGGTACATGTATGTGTGACCAAAATCCTGGGAAGAAAATGGAGGAAAAGGGATCTCAGCATGGCCATCTCTTACAGGGACTTAGTTCTCACTTTCCTTCTCTCTGTCACTGTATGTCTCTGGAGAGCACATGTGCCCTATACCAAACTAAGAACAAATAAATAAATACATTTTTTTTGGAGAGTTTTTTTTTTTTTTTGGCTATAGGGCACGTGTGCTTGCCAGACAGACAGAGAGAGACATAGAGACAGAAAACGAGAAATCGCCCCCTGGAGGGATGGTCACACCGCAATCCCTTCTCCATTCTCCTCTCGGGATCTTGGGCATGCACGCACACGCGCCCAGCGTGAGTTTTAAGCCACTGGGTCCCGGATGCGAACCGCGGTCGACTACGTGGGAGTCCAACGACATAGCCATTACACTAACTGATGGTTCCCAATAAATACATTTTTAAAAGGAGAAAAAAAGCAAGCATGAATCCTATTGCACAAAGTCAATAGATCATTCAGTTATGTTTGCTGTATGATATTTTATTGTAGGAATAAATTTATTTATTTGTTTGTTTGTTTGTTTATAATTTTACCTACTGACCCTAATAGGACTTTCTTTTTTTGTTCTTTTTGTTTTGGAGAGATTTTTGCTATGGGGCACAGGCGCTCACCAGAAAGACAGAGAGAGACAGAGATAGAAAGCAAGAAATCACCCCCCAGAGGGGATGGCCATGCTGCAATCCCTTCTCCTCCATTCTCCTTCAGGATCTTGGGCATTCACACACATGTGTCTAGAGTGAGTTTAAGCCACTGGGTCTGGGACTCAAACCATGGTCAACTACATAGGAGTCCAGCGACATAGCCATTAGGATAACTGCTGTTCCCACCCTAATAAGTCTTGACCCAAGAGGTCCTGTTTGCCTGGTGCCATTTATGCTGATCAAACGAGACCACATTTGGGTACCAGCAGAATTTACTTGTTTGTACAAAATATAAAGAAGAGAGATCTAATGCTCCAATGGCATTAAATGGGAGTCAATCCTTGGTGTGATTTAAAATCATGCCTTTTTGCACTTGGCATGGTGTGCACACTGCCTGGTTTGCACTCAGGGACTCCTGGAACATATTCAGATCCTATTCGTTAACATCTAGCACCTTCTTTCTTCATGTCATTTCATCATTCCCTGGGGACTCCTTTGGTTTCAGTTGGCACTACAGTTTGGCCTTTTCAATTCCTGCTTCCTTGGCTCCTACAAGCAACCAAAGCTGAAAAAGGCATACGGCTTCTACATCACTGCAGGATTTTCTAAATGGGGTTTCTCCTGGGTAACAATAGGGCATTTGGGGAATTTCGGGTTTGTTGTCATTAATGATTGTGCTGCCTCAAATATTGTAGAACATGCTTTTTTGGTAAACACATACATCTCTAGTGGGTATATTACTGATAGAGTCATTGAGATCACGCTGTATGCACATATTCTGTTTGGCAGATACTTTTAATTTTTCTTTTTTTAGAGAGATTTTTGCTATAGGGCATGTGTGCTCACCAGAGAGACAGAGAAACTGAGAGACAGAAAATAAGAAATGATCTCCCAGGGGGAATGCCCACACTGCAATCCCTTTTTGTCTATTTTCCTCTCTAGACTTCAGGCACACACACACACACATCCAGTGTGACTTTCAAGCCACCACGTCTGGGTTGACTATGTGGGAGTCCAGCGACATAAATATCATGCCATCTGCTGGTTCCTATTTTTCTTTATTTTTGCCAGATTCCAGTGACATAAACATCATGCCATCTGCTGGTCCCTATTTTTCTTTATTTTTGCCAGAGGGTGTGTACACTAAGTGGAGAAAGAGTCAAAGAGAGAGAGACTCAAAAGCACTCTGAATGGAAGATGGTCATGCTGGGATCTCTTCCCCTCCATTTCTCCTTCCCATTGGGATTTTGGACATGCACATGCACTCACCCAGCATGTCTGTCAAGTCCCTGATCCCAAGACTCAGCCACTCCCAATACACAGTCAGCCATGTGTGATCCAGCCTCCTTAACTACCACACCATGGACTGGCCCAGTAGATATTTTTAGAACAGTTCGGCAAAATGGTTGCATTTGTATAGACTCATATCAGCAATGTAGGAGAACTATTGTTGTTCTGTAGTCTCACTAACACCTGGCATCTTTCTGTCTTTTCAACTTTAGCATTCTGGTGAGTGTGTAATTATGTTGCTCTGGTATTATTTAAGCCTGAATTTCTCTGATTAAACACCTTATCATAGGTTTATTACTCATCAGATATGCTATTAAGTCGTCTTTTTTGCCCATGTATTTATTTCCTTTTGTCTTGTTGATTTATAGGGCTTCCAATATTCTAGATATAAAGTTTTTATTGAATATATGTATTTTAAGTATTTTCTTCCAGGAAATGGGTTGTCTAGTCTTTCTCTTAATTGTCTCTTAAGATAAACAGAAGTTCTTAAATTTACTATAATTCAAATGGATAGGAAATCACTAAGAGGAGGTCTGCAACCCTTTCTCTTCTCTGCTAGGAGCTGCATGTAAGAAGGATGGCTGCAGTCAAACTTCTTTTTATACAAGTTAGTGACCTTTTCCCAGAACCTTCATATAGAACTGCTCAGTCAGCGCAGGGAGATCCAGCTGCTTTAACCATCATTTCACCAGCTGGCCCTTCTATCTATGTTTCTGACTTCCTTCTTAGCTTTTTAAGAATCCTATGTTGCTATAGGGGCATTGAGTGACTATTCGATGGTGATGTCTAGGACATAGAGTTCTTACTTCCTGTTGCAAACAGATTTATTGAATAAACAAAAAAATGTTTAACCTAATTTGAGAATATTAGTTAATTATGGGTGGCTTTAAATGTAATAGGGGCTCAGAAAGCCAGATAGTTAATAGGACTAAAAAATAGAAAAGGATCAAGGGGAAGAAATGGGATTTCATCCACCATATATTTTGGGAACTAGAGCTCATTAGATAGGATGAGCCTCAATAGAAAAGGTTCAAAAACTAGGGTGGAGGGGCCAGTAGTTGATGTCGTGGTTAAGGCACTGGATTCCCACATGGCCAACCATAGTCTGACCCTGGATCTGGCAGCCTGAAAATCATACCAGGTGGACATGCACGCATGTCCCAGATCCCAGGAAGAGAATAGAAGAAGAGAGATTAAGGCATGATTTCTCAATTTCCCTCTTATTGCCTCTCTTTCTCTGTCTCCAGTGAGTGTATGTACCCCATGGCAAAAATCTAAAACCCAAACAAAACTAAACTGGAGAGTTGACCTTGGTGAACTGTTTGTAACCTGTTCTGGTGCTTTCAGTCAGGACTCATCCTAAATCATAACAAAGACAGTAACTATATTTTCATTTATTTGTTTATTTTTTGAAAAATAATAAAGAGGATTAAAGAGTCAGAAATTCTATTTGCTATTAATGAAACAATACATACTTATTCTCTCAGAATCTGAAACTTGACCTAAAATATTAAGCTTTCTATTTATTTTTTTTTCTTTTTAAAAAGAAAAGGTCTCACCTTTGTAATCCTTCAGCCTCAGGATCTGACTATGTTGCCCAGGCCAGCCTTGAGTTTGGTATCCTTCTACCTCAGCTTCTTTGAGTAAATGGAATTACAGATGCTTGCCACTGCATCCAGCCCGTAGGTCAGACTGGAAACCAACCCCAGGCCTCCATGTAGTTCCAGACTGCAAAGCACCATATTTGATAGAAGCTTGTGCCACTGCGACTGGGCCTAACATTTAAATTTTTAAAATTAACTTTATACATAGTGCTTATTTTAATTGGGGTTGATTAAAAAAAATACATTTTGTATGTATTATTTAACTCTCACATGGTTCTTGGATCATAATTTTGAATCATAATTCCATGATTCTATGAAGACTTTTCTATTAAGAAAAACCAACATGTAATAATTTTCTACTGTATTATGCTGGTAATTTGTAATTTGACATGATACAAACCTTGAATCTACAGAATATTGAGAAATGAATATTTGCCTTGACAGATCTATACTCTTCCCCTGTTAATATTGTGGAGTTTTATGATGAGAAAAATATGGACCACAATTAATGGTGAAGTCATTGGTAGATGTCTAAACCAGAGAGAGTCTTTGTAATATTTAAAAAGAAAAAAATGTTTTTAGATAAAAGGCACCACAGTTATCAAATTTAGCATTTTGTTATATTATCTTTTTAAAAAAAAATCAAACTTTCGAGTCTATCAAATTTAGCATTTTGTTATATTATCTTTTTTAAAAATCAAACTTTCGAAGTCCTTATGGGGAGCCCCATTGTACCTGGAGGTTAAATTCAAGAATACCTACATACATAGTCAGTAGTTTCTCATAAAGAACATTGTAAAATATTGGGTTGTCAGAAAAGTCATGATGTATTTGTCTATGTTTTTCTGTGCAAAAATGTGTCATGACTTTTCTGCCAATCCAATGTTTATTTTCCAAAAAAGTACTTTAATGAAGGCCTGAAACTCTGACACAAATACATAAGGCATTATTTTAGCCTGGGAGTTATTTTAAATGGGAGTAGCTAATTGCTTGCCTCTATCATAAAGAAACCTTAATATGGTTTCTAAAGAACACTTCTGTGCAAAGCTGCAACCCAATGAGTCTACCAGGGTGAGTTAGCCACAAAATACACCCTCTGATAATTAAATCTTTGAATAGAATTGCTTACTATTACCAATCCAGATTCAGGAGAATGTGTACCAAAAATGCTGATTTTTTGAATTTTTAATTTATTATGAGTTGTGTTTTCTGATATTACACAAAAAGTTTAGCTGACTCTTTAAAACTATTTACCAAACTATAAAATGTGTTATTAATTATACATAAATTATTGTAATACAAGCATAAGAAAAAATATTCAAGCACTGCATAAGTAGCTCTTTCCTGTTTTTCCAGATATAAACTTATTTCACAGAGATAGCTATTTTTAAATACTTCTATTGTTATTTTCTTTTGTGGGTCACCACTGTAGCATTAAAAATAACATATCCTTATTTTTTTTCTGATTTTATAACTGCACTTACTTTTCTGATTTTCTCCTTACTATCATCTGCTTGTGATAGATGTTGATCATTTTAAAATATTTTTATTACATTTATAACTTTAGATGTTATGCCTAAATTTGTGTTTCTCCATTCATCATTTTTTGAGAGAGATTTTTGCTAGAAGGCATGTGTGCTCATTGGAGAGAGAGAGAGACAAAAAATGAGAAATAACCTCCACCCTCAGAGGGGATGGCCATGCTGCAATCCCTTCTCTTCCATTCTCCTCTCAGGACTTTGGGAACTCACGCACACGCACATGATATGAGTTTTAAGCCACCAGGTCCAGGACTTGATCTGTGGTCAACTACATGGGAATCCAGCAACCTAACCATTATGCCACCTGTTGATTCCCAGTTCATCATTTTGCCTCTTTATTCTATATCATTAATAAATTTGGTCTACATTCCTCTCCATTTTATTTTTATTTTTAAATTTATTTTTAAATTTATAATTCCTGGTTTATAAATAATCATTGTGCATCTCTTTGGGGTGCAGTATGGATGCATAAATGATAATTAAATCAGGACTATATACATATTTATCATCCTGAACATGGAGTTTTATATAACATATACATTCAATAATAGTGCTATTGATTTTTAATTTTTTTATTTTGGAAGTATATATCTAATTGTCACTCTTCCTCTCCCCTTCTACTTTCCTTTTTTGTCAGTTCTTTTACATTTATTTATGGGGGACACAATATTAAACTTTTTAAATCTAATATATAAATCAGGTATTTTATGTTTTATAGATGGGATGAGTCTAAGTTATAAAGACTAATCGCAAGCTCTTTAAAGTGTATGTATGGCTAAACTATAATCATTTACTGCAGTTTTTATTTTATAATTAGAATACATCATTGCTTTGAATGTATTTTAATTTACTCTCACTCACAAGTAAATTCCTTATCTTATCTACCACATGAGGACTTTTCATACCAGTGGGATGAAGCAAGCTCTTTAATAGCTGAGTGTTGAATTCTGGTTAAGATGGAGTTTTATTCATACTTAACATAAATAAAACTTTTTGGAGAGTTGAATTCTAAATTTATATAATGAATAAAGGCTTGGAATATATCTTTCAAAAGACATGTTAGCAGCTGGGAGGAAACAACCTGTTGGGTTGCTTCTGTAATATCTATTCTACCTGGAAGTGAAAAAGCAGATGGCTTCACAATGCCTATTATTTGCAAAGACATAATAGGTAACGAAGGGTCTGGTATTTGTCTGTATGTGTGTAGTGTGTGTCTTATTCAAGTCTATATGGGGAGCCCCATTGTACCTGGAGGTTAAATTCAAGAATACCTACATACATAGTCAGTAGTTTCTCATAAAGAACATTGTAAAATATTGGGTTGTCAGAAAAGTCATGATGTATTTGTCTATGTTTTTCTGTGCAAAAATGTGTCATGACTTTTCTGCCAATCCAATGTTTATTTTCCAAAAAAGTACTTTAATGAAGGCCTGAAACTCTGACACAAATACATAAGGCATTATTTTAGCCTGGGAGTTATTTTAAATGGGAGTAGCTAATTGCTTGCCTCTATCATAAAGAAACCTTAATATGGTTTCTAAAGAACACTTCTGTGCAAAGCTGCAACCCAATGAGTCTACCAGGGTGAGTTAGCCACAAAATACACCCTCTGATAATTAAATCTTTGAATAGAATTGCTTACTATTACCAATCCAGATTCAGGAGAATGTGTACCAAAAATGCTGATTTTTTGAATTTTTAATTTATTATGAGTTGTGTTTTCTGATATTACACAAAAAGTTTAGCTGACTCTTTAAAACTATTTACCAAACTATAAAATGTGTTATTAATTATACATAAATTATTGTAATACAAGCATAAGAAAAAATATTCAAGCACTGCATAAGTAGCTCTTTCCTGTTTTTCCAGATATAAACTTATTTCACAGAGATAGCTATTTTTAAATACTTCTATTGTTATTTTCTTTTGTGGGTCACCACTGTAGCATTAAAAATAACATATCCTTATTTTTTTTCTGATTTTATAACTGCACTTACTTTTCTGATTTTCTCCTTACTATCATCTGCTTGTGATAGATGTTGATCATTTTAAAATATTTTTATTACATTTATAACTTTAGATGTTATGCCTAAATTTGTGTTTCTCCATTCATCATTTTTTGAGAGAGATTTTTGCTAGAAGGCATGTGTGCTCATTGGAGAGAGAGAGAGACAAAAAATGAGAAATAACCTCCACCCTCAGAGGGGATGGCCATGCTGCAATCCCTTCTCTTCCATTCTCCTCTCAGGACTTTGGGAACTCACGCACACGCACATGATATGAGTTTTAAGCCACCAGGTCCAGGACTTGATCTGTGGTCAACTACATGGGAATCCAGCAACCTAACCATTATGCCACCTGTTGATTCCCAGTTCATCATTTTGCCTCTTTATTCTATATCATTAATAAATTTGGTCTACATTCCTCTCCATTTTATTTTTATTTTTAAATTTATTTTTAAATTTATAATTCCTGGTTTATAAATAATCATTGTGCATCTCTTTGGGGTGCAGTATGGATGCATAAATGATAATTAAATCAGGACTATATACATATTTATCATCCTGAACATGTAGTTTTATATAACATATACATTCAATAATAGTGCTATTGATTTTTAATTTTTTTATTTTGGAAGTATATATCTAATTGTCACTCTTCCTCTCCCCTTCTACTTTCCTTTTTTGTCAGTTCTTTTACATTTATTTATGGGGGACACAATATTAAACTTTTTAAATCTAATATATAAATCAGGTATTTTATGTTTTATAGATGGGATGAGTCTAAGTTATAAAGACTAATCGCAAGCTCTTTAAAGTGTATGTATGGCTAAACTATAATCATTTACTGCAGTTTTTATTTTATAATTAGAATACATCATTGCTTTGAATGTATTTTAATTTACTCTCACTCACAAGTAAATTCCTTATCTTATCTACCACATGAGGACTTTTCATACCAGCGGGATGAAGCAAGCTCTTTAATAGCTGAGTGTTGAATTCTGGTTAAGGTGGAGTTTTATTCATACTTAACATAAATAAAACTTTTTGGAGAGTTGAATTCTAAATTTATATAATGAATAAAGGCTTGGAATATATCTTTCAAAAGACATGTTAGCAGCTGGGAGGAAACAACCTGTTGGGTTGCTTCTGTAATATCTATTCTACCTGGAAGTGAAAAAGCAGATGGCTTCACAATGCCTATTATTTGCAAAGACATAATAGGTAACGAAGGGTCTGGTATTTGTCTGTATGTGTGTAGTGTGTGTCTTATTCATGCTGCTATAAAAAAATACTCTAGATTGGGTAGCTTAAATAGCAGATATTTTTCCTTACAGTTTTGGAGATCAATGTGTTGGAAAATTCAGTGTCTGGTGAGGGCCTGCTCACTGGTCCACAGTTGGCTGTCTTTTTGCTGTATCCTCACAGTCAGAAAAGAGCAAGAAAGCTCACTGGGGACTCTTTCATAAAGAAACAATTCCATCCATTAGGGTTCTACCCTTTATAATCTAAACACCTCCCAACGTTTCCACCTCCTAATACCATAACCTTGGGGGTAAAGATTTCAGTGTGGGGGAATAAACATTCAGTACATATTTGTGGGTGGGTTGTGTGTCTTTTTATTTTTGTGTGCATATTTAAAAACACTATTGGAGTGGAGATTAGCCTCTTTGTCAATATAGTACCTAAATTACTATAAAATACTTGCATAGCTAGAAATGCAAATGTACATGAACTGTTTCAGGGTGCTATGAGAGTTTTAGTATAGCAGAGAAGATATGGCTCTTGACCTGAAGAGAAGGATATTATAAATCTATAATATTCAACTCTCAGTTAAGTTACTTAATATTCTTCATGTCAACATCGTCCATCTCCAATAAACTATATAAAGTTTACATTAAATGAATCAAAGGAAACACTATATGAAACATATTTCAGACATTGCAAAGTAGTGATAATCTCAAGTGTCAAATGAATTGAAGGAGGTGTAAAAGTGCAGATATTGAACATGTACTTTAACAACACTGTATCAATTTATTGCCAAACTTAAAGTAAAATAAGATATTCCTGCGTGGTTTGCCTGTTAGGATGCTGGCATTACAATACTATTTTATTTTATTGTGTGTGATCTTTAAAATGATCAATATTATTAGATCAAAATTTAAAGGCTGGGGCCACTAAATAAAAGAACTAATGCTATTATTATATTTGTTAATTAGAAAATATCATCACACTGTAGACCTTGTATAGATACAAATACATAAATAAGATGAATATTTTCCTTTTTATATCTATGTATACTATTGTCCAAATATTTGTGTCTTCCAAAAATTTAATATCGAAAGCTAGTTCGCTTTTTTCTTCCTTTTTTCAGAGAGATTTTTATTGCTATAGAGTGTGTGCACTCATCAGAGAGAGAGATGTATAAAGAGACAGAAAGTGAGAAATCACTTCCTAGGGTGATCATCCCCTTAGGGTGTATGTCCATGTTGCAATCCTTTTTCCTCCATTCTCCTCTCAGGATTTTGGTCATGCATGCCCATGTGACCAGTGTGAGTTTCAAGGCACTGGATCTGGGACTTGAACTGTGGTTGACTATGTGGGAGTCCACAGACATAACCATTATGCCATCTGCCAGTCCCAAAACTTATTTCTCAGTGCAATAGTATTAAAAGGTAGGAGCTTTGGGGGCTGGCAACTGGCATGGTGGTTAAGGGCACTGGGCTCCCCCGTGGTCGGCCATGGTTCAAGCCCCGGACCCCTGGCAGCTTGCTTTCTGACTCTCTCTCTCTCTCCCTGCCCCCACCAGTCAAATGAAAATAAATAAAGTTTAATAAAATAATTATTAAAATAAAAGGTGGGAGCTTTGAGAACTGACTAAATCATGAGGGAAAGCCTTCCCTAATGAGATTAGTGTCCTTATAAAGGGATCTCTGGCTCAGCTGTGGTGCCATCTGTAGGATGCCTCTATGGAATCATGGAGTGACATGGAAAACTTGTGCTCAGATTCTGGGCTGAGCTGAACCTAGCAGGTGCACCCATGTACTTCTATAATCCTAGCTGGTTTAGAGACTGGAGGGAGGATTCTCTTTGTCTATCTCCCCTGCTCTCTCTCTCTCTCACTGGAAAAAAAACAAAGGCACATCCCAGGCCAGCCTACAGTCATGGACCCTGTTTATACTGCTTCTCAGCAGGCTACAATCACCTAGGAGACCGAAATTCATTCTTCTGCTCACCTTAAAAGCAGAGAATAGTGTTGTATGCATTTGCCTAGAGTCTCTGTTACTTGGAAGACTGAGGCAGGAGGACTGTGATATTAATGAGGTCCTGTCTGACAAACAAAAAAACATTTCAGAGATCTACCAAGCTCCTTCCCTCAGGTGAAGATGAAAAGAGAAGGTGCTACAAGGAAGCAGGTTTTAACCTGACACTAACGGCACTGTGAGTCTGTACTTTTAAGTCTCTAAAACTGTGAAAAATATATTTCTATTCTTTAAAAGTGATATAGTTTATGGTATTCTGTTATAGCAGCTCAAATGAACTAGGATAACCTATAATATATTTGCCATAATGGTGAATTATTAGACCAGCTTCATGGCACAACAGTAACATGCAGCTCAAGAGAAACTGGATCCCCCATAGCAATCACGGTTCAAATACTCAGATCAGTCAGCCTGAAAAATACTGGACACATGCAAGTGTATGCAAGCATATCCAAAACCCGGTGGGCTGGAGGAAAGGAGAAAGGGAATGATGGCATGACCAGGGCCCCTGGAGGGTGCTCCTCTCTCACTCTTACTTTCACTTTCCTGTGTGCTTCTGTGCACTCTATCATGACTAAAGAAAGAAAAACAGATGCTAAAATGAGTTATATGTCTCAATGACAATTTATATCAATTTAAATAAATTTAGTTAATGAATTGAATGCATTTGAAATGTGTGAATTAATAATGGGAATCAGATTTATTTATTCACTCATTTATTTTCTTATGTGCAAATTCATTCAGAGAGAATTAAGTTGATAAGGAATATGGTTAAGTGGAAATAAAAAATAGCAATGCTTACACATTTGATATAATTTTTAAAAATTTACCAGAGGGTTTGTGTGCTTGCTGGACAAAGAGAAAGAGAGAGAGATAGCACACCCACTCACTCCTCCCCCGCCGTGGGGGATACTCACACCACAATCCCTTCACCTCTGTTTTTCTCTCCTTTTGAGGTTTTAGGCACACACACATGTGTCTGGCATGTTTCTAAAGCCACGAGGTCTGGAACTAGAACCACATGGTCAGCCATATGGGATCCAGCTGCTTTAGTTGCTAGGCTATGAGCTTGTCCAACAAGACTGATTTTTCTAAAGCTTTAAACCGAAAGATAGGAAAACCCTCAGCCAGAAGAACACTTGCACATCCATAATTATTGCTATTCACAATAGCTAATATGTAGAATCAACCCAAATGTCCAAGAACAGATGAGTGGATTGAAAAAATGTAGCACATGTAATCTTTGGAATATTAGTCATAAAAACAATGCAACTCTGACATTTGATAGAAAGTGCACGTACATGGAAGATTTAATACTAGTTGAAGCAAGTCAGACTATGAAAGACAGGCATCGTATTTCCTGCCTAATATGTACCGAATGTCTGCACTTTAAAGCAGAAACTGAAAGATTGGAAGGAACAATAGCAGGGAGGGTAACTTATATACTAAAGGCAGTATAGGAGGTGATGGGTAATAGTGGGTAGGGATTAGGAGGTGAGAATGAGGAGATCAGGGAAAAAACAAGGAAACAAAACAATTAATAGACACAAAAGTGAAAAGTTATCTGTTGATAATGTATATGGCAATGCCTTTGATTTGATAATACATACTGTATTCATGGCAGGAAAAATTATGTTGTACATTATAAAGATATACAGTGATTAAGTATAAATTTTAAAAAAATCTACCATCTGTCTATCTATCTATCTATCTATCTATATCTATCTATCCAAAACTATTGTTCCTTTGCTTGCAAATCTTCTAAATTACTCCTATTGTAATGAGAATAAAATCTGTCTCAGGCCAGCTCCATGGCCTGGTGGGTAAGGCAGTGGGGTCCTGCATTGCCGATAGTCTGATAGTGCTGTTGGAGAGTTTCAAACCTGGTAGCTTGAGTACACATGTGCATGTGCCCCAAATCCCCAAAGATGAGAGACAGAGAAGGGATTTCAGCATGACCATCCCCATGGGGAATGCTTTCTCTCCTCCCTTTTTCAATTTCTTTCTGGTGAGCACACACATGTTCTCCAGTAGGAAAGAAAAAAACCTATTTCAGATCAAATGTCTCCATCAGAAAGGCATACCTCATCCACCCACGCATGAGATAGATAAACAATAAACTAACTTGATTAAATAAGCAGTGATGCTGGTACTAATGATGAAGAGAGTGAGGAAACCCTAGCTGCCCTGACTACATCCTTTGGCATAGCAACACCACCAAGATAACCAGATTAAACACGTGATGCACATTTGTGTCTGGAATTACGTGGCACTGTATTTTTTCTACACTGGGCTTATGTCTGTTAGACACTATGTACCTAAAGATTCCAGATTATGTTTATAACTCTGTTAATTAATTAATTAGTGAGAGAAACAGGACCCTCAAGAGGGTCTTGATGCAGCAATCCATTCCCAGCCTTCAGCCAACCCCAGATCATGGGCACATGTGTGCCAGGCACGTCCAAGATGATTTCTGGATTTGTACCAGGGAACTTATGTGGAACTGTTTTTAGAATGTCCTATTTTATGGCTGGACCACTATCTGGCCTCATTATTCTGATATTGGGTTGGTGAGAAAGTTAGGATGCATTTTTATGTAGAAAGAAAAACACATCATGCCTTTCCTACAACCTCATATTTAATTGTCACCTAGTATTATAATTTTATTTTTTACATTCCAATTAATGTTTTTATTTTAGAATGAATACTTTAGCTATTTAGCTACACAATTATTCATGTCTTTGGTGTTTATTCTTTCTTGTATTTTATCTTTATCCTTCTGAAAACAGTTCCTTTCTACTCAGAGACATCTTTGAGAGTTATCTGAGGTTTGAGTTTAATCTGTCTGAGAATGTATGCATTTTAGTTATTTTTTCTATAATAATAATTCAGCTATGTATAAAATTACAGGAGTTCATTTTTTTCTCATAGTTTCAAAGACATAATTTTAGTCTCTTCTGAAAATGACTGTTCAGAAGTCTGTTATTAGTCTTGATAATCTTTCCCTTCTCTCTGGCTGTGTTTAAGATCTCTTTGATATCTTTTGTTTTCATAGTTTTAGTACCGTGTGTGAGAGATAGGCTTTTTTTTCCTTTGTCTTTATTTGACATCTTTTGAAATCTTTATGGTTACTTGCCCAATAGAATTACTTTAATAACTTGTAATCTTGGTTACACATTTAAAATACATTTACTCTATTTTATTCCACTTTTTGTTCAACTTTGTCACACACACCCCTGGCGTGTTTCTCAAGATGCCAGGTCTGGGACTCATACAGCACAGTCAACCATGTTGGATCCAGCCACTTTAATCGTCATGCCATGACCTGAAACATGGTCCAAGACAAGCTATAGTCAGAATTTTTTTCGGTGTAAGATCTTTTTTATTAATTTTTCTTGTATGGCTCTTCTGAAAATTTATGTCAAAAGCCTCACTGAAAATTTTACACTTAGGGCTGAAAGGGAACAATTTGGATGTACATAGATTTATTTGATTAATACATTTTGGAGATTTTTATGTCTTCAAATGTTTTGAAAAATTTTATGTATATGTAAAAATTCTTTATTTTAAAAACATATATTTTTACCAAAATAAGTTATGTTAAACTATTAAAAGTGAGTTAATCCAGAGCCAATAGTGGTTAAGCACCATGTATATTGAGGTGGACCCACGTAGCTAACCACGGTTCAAATCTTGTGCAGGCGGCTTGAAGACATGTGTGTATATACATGCCCCAAATCCTGATGGGATGGAAAAAGGGAAAGAAAAAGATTGTGGCATGATCATATTCCATTGGGGGTGATTTATCTTTCTCTCACTCTCTTTCTCTCTCTTATGAGAGCACATACCATATGACAATAAAAGAAAAAATAGTGAACTAGTCAAGATTTTATAAATATGTTGTATGAAAAATGTAATATTATTTGCGAGAATTTTTAATGTTTATAATACAAAGTGGTATTACATGTTTAATAGATACACTTATTATCTTGATTCTATCATCATGTATTATACACATGTGTTGAAAAATCACACTGTATTTTATAAATATGTATAGCTATTATGTGTTAATTAAAAATTGTTGAGTTGCTGGAAAAGTCCTGACATATTTGGAAAAAATATGTCATGAATTTTTTGACTATATATATATTTATTATGTTAATTCTCTCTCTCTTTCTCTATAAATATATATATATATGATGCTAACTCTCTCTCTTCCTCTCTTTCTCTCTCTCTCTCTAT
>NW_006159775.1:7485464-7488720 GCF_000334495.1 Tupaia belangeri chinensis | reverse complement strand
TATATATATAATTTATTATATATAATATTATATATATACTTTAAAATTAACATCATATATATTATAATGTTATATATATGTTATTCTAGCCTAATCCTAATCACAATTTTTATGACTTCCTCCATTGTTTCTATGATTGGAAAAACAAAACAAAACTTCTTTAGAGGTAAGATTTATTTTATCTAATCTTCTCTCATTTTAAATACATAGTTCTCCAATCCATAAGAAATAATGGGTCATTAGAAAGGTCATGATATATTTTCTATTTTTCTATGCAAATGACTTTTCTGACAACTCTATGTTTGACACACGATGCAAAGTAAGGATTTTTTTTTCCTAGTTCAAGGGGGGACTTCAAAATTATCATGAAAAAATTACAGTATGAGTTTACTTTGGTGCAAAAAATTTTGAAATTCACGCATAGTTCATTCATAATATATACTTGTGAACTTTTTGAGGGCTTCTCTTATATAAATATATATAGGTGCACAAATACACACATCAATACATATATTTTTTAAATTTTGTCTCATAATTCAAGTAGAAATACAGAATTTCTGTAAAATCACACCATGTGCTTCTAAAGTAAACATTCTCTAGTTTTGTTTATTATTATTTTCTTTATGATATTGGGTTGGTGAGAAAGTCAGGATGCATTTTTATGTAGAAAAACACATCATGCCTTTCCTACAACCTCATATTTAATTGTCACCTAGTATTATAATTTTATTTTTACATTCCAATTAATGTTTTTATTTTAAAATGAATACTTTAGCTATTTAGCTACACAATTATTCATGTCTTTGGTGTTTATTCTTATTTCCTCTAAGTTTCCAATGATCCCTTTGTCTCATGTTATCTGGGGCCTAAGTGTAATGTCTGGATGATGTGGCAAAGTATTTTTTACACTTTGAGACTATCATGCATCTGATTAGACATTAAATACTAAGGTTAAAATTACATGCTTTAGGTGAAAATGGTCATGAACACTGGAGAAAGTATGAAAGGAGAGTGGGAGAGTGGAAGAGTATAGGGAAGGAAACCGCGAAGAAAAAATAGAGAGGCAAGACATATGTGGGACACAGAAATGGTGTATTTCCTGTTGGTGATAATGTGTATAGTACTCTCAGCTGGACTGGTCTGAGGTGTATTTCATGTTGGGTAAATTCTCTTTATAACCCAAATAATGTATAGCAATTGAATGTTTAAAAAGTGACAAGAATAGGGAACCAGCAGTTAGCATAATGGCTATGTCGCTGGACTCCCACGTAGTCGACCGCGGTTCGTGTCCCGGACCCGGTGGCTTAAAACTCACGCTGGGTGCGTGTGCGTGCGTGCCCAAGATCCCGAGAGGAGAATGGAGGAGAAGGGATTGCAGTGTGACCATCCCCCCTGGGGGGTGATTTCTCGCTTTCTGTCTCTATGTCTCTCTCTGTCTGTCTGGCGAGCGCACGCGCCCTACAGTAAAAATCTCTCAAAAAAAAAAAAAAAGTGACAAGAATAAAAAATTAAAAATATGGGCTTTTGATATTTTCTGCTATTGTTGGACATGTAACAAATTATCCCAAAATTAAACAACTTAAGACAACCATCATTTTACTATAGTCACCAATAATTAGAGCAGACTTCACCTGGGCAATTCTGTTTCTCATAGCTTCACTCATGATACTCAGCTAGTAGAGAGCTGATCTGTAGGTTCCAATACGGACTCATATGTCTGATATCTAGTGTGATAGCTAGAAATCTGGACTCAGCTTATGCTGTTGAGTATACATGGCTTCAGCAATATGGTGTTTTTCTTCTATTAAATTCTAGCTAAATTTTCTTTTTTTTCCGTTTTTTTTTCCCCCCTCAAGAGACAATGAGAGGAAAAGTGAGAAATTATACCCCCTCCCCCACAAGGGACATAGCTATGCTGCAACCCCTTCTTCTCCATTCTTCTCTTGTGATTTTGGGCAAACAAGCATGCAAACAGGCAAAGCTTCAAGCCTCCAGGTCCAGACTCCAACACAGTAGGTCATGGTGCACCACTCCCTTCCAGCACACTCCCCACCAGCAGCAGCCTGACATGCCATGTGGCCCCCAGAATATTTTGGATGCCCCTGCAAAATATTTCCAGAATGGGAAATATGTTATATTTTATCCCTCGGCTGCTGCCTCTCCCGTAAGCATGCCACAGGCTTCGTCTCGTTACGGCAGCAGCACGGCACAGACCAATTGATTTCATGCTCAGCAAGGCCAATTCTAAAAAGCCTCCAGTTCATTTTCCAGGAGCAGGGGATGGTGGAGTCTGTGCACACCTGACAGGACCACGGCTGCTTAACAACTTATACCAACAAGAATGGCAGCTTTGCCTATTTGAGAATTTACCCACATGGATTGGTATTGCTGGGCTTTTAGTGCTGTGCAGGGTTAAGAAGAAATCAACGCCTTTCAAATAAAGTAGAAGAGAAAAATGAAAGAATGGAATCCAGACAGAACTAGGCTGGTAAAGTGATTATCACCTCTTGTTTAAGGAGGGGCCATTGACAGATACTGGCTCCCTGCTGATGGGCACCTGGTGGAGTATGACATAGATAAAGTGGGGTATGATGGAGATCCTCCTTATCAGAACATTAACATTTTACACTCGAAGCAATCTGGAAATACTCTCATTCTGAGTAAGGATGTTAATTTGGCAGAGAGCAATTTGGCCTATACCCAGGCCGTCCCAGAGATGGCAAAGAAGATTACACTGGCAAGAATTGCTGATTCTAGGAGGTGGAGATGATGGAATATTACGTGTAATAGTCAATCTGAAACCAAGACTGGTCACAATGGTAGAAATTGACCAAATGGTGATTGATGCATGTAAGAAATATATGTGAAAAACGTGTGGTGACATCTTGGATTTTTTTTTTTTTTTTATTGTGGGGAGGGAGAAGTTTTTGGCTTAGGGTGCATGGACTTGCCAGAGAGAGAGAGAGAGAGAGAGAGAGAGAATGAGAGGAAAAATGTGACATCATCTCCGGGTGTGGGAGTGGCCATGCTGTAATCCTTTCTCCTCTATTCTCTTCCCAGAATCTTGGGCATGCATGCACACATGCCTGGTGTGAGTTTCAAGCCACTGGATCCAGGACTCAAACTGCGGTTGGCCATGTGGGAGTCCAGCAACATAATCACTATGCTTTCTGCTGCCCGGCCCCTTGGACAATCTTAAGAGAGACTGTTATCAGGTTCTAATGGAAGACTATATTGGAAAAGATATGCCAAAGCA
>NW_006159775.1:7447492-7485451 GCF_000334495.1 Tupaia belangeri chinensis | reverse complement strand
AATAATGATGTGACAGTGTTTCAGTCTCCGCTTTTCTGGAAGAAGATTCTGCATGGGAGTTTCTCAGATGGATTCTTTTTTTTTTTTTTTTTCAGATGGATTCTTGACCTCTCAATGAAAGTCTTGAAACAGAATGGGAGATATTTTATATGGGGAACTGTATCAACTAGATGGAAGCCCTGTTGCTTTAAAGAACAGCTCAGGTACTTGTACTCTCCCGTGGAATTTTCAAAGGAGATCACCTGTGTCCCTTCATACTTTGAATTGTGGGTATTTTACGCTGTTTGGGGAAAATGATAAACCCTGAAGATGAAATTCTCCTACTCATCCGTGCTACAGATAGTCCTTCCTGACCTTCCTGACCACTGTAATGCTGCACATCACATCCAAATGAGTCAGATAACTGATTATAAACTCTTAGTTTTCATTTTTTTAGTTATTCTTTCTAATTTTAGAAGTAAATGGAAAATGTATATTTTGATGGGCTAGCCTTTTTAATTTTTTGAAAGTCAGCTGAAGGATGATAGCACAGGTAAGACTACAGAATGCACTGATCCCCTAGAATGGGATTTTTGTTTCCTTTTATTTCTCTGTGGACTTTGGTTTGGTTTTGATTTTGGTAGATTGTCAATTTAAATATTTGAATTAATGAACATCATTGTTTTGTTCTAGAAAAAAAATGAAAATAAAAATAGGGAGGAGAATTTTTTTTCCTCATAGTACTCTAGGGAAGGAGTAACAAAGAATTTGCAGTCACCTTTAATTTAATATTGTAATGTTACAATATTGATTTTTTTTCATGTAACTATTCTACAGAGGGATTCGGTCAATGTATGTCTGAAAAATCATAAAAATCATGAAAACTTGTGCTACATTTTTTAATTTTAAATGATGAAACCTAGCAGATCAGCTATACTTTCAACATCTCCCACCCACCTTTTCAGCTTTTCTGTTTGTATCCCTGTTAATCATGTGCTTATTAACGTGAAAATGTAAAGCTGTGAATGTGTATTTCACACTTTTATTTTTATTCTGACATTCTAAACATTTTCCTACAGAAAGTTTAAGAATTGATCTTGAAAAGACTGAAATAAATAAATTAAAATAAAGATAAATGTGAAAGATGCTAACGGGCTGAAAGTTTTCTGTTGGGCATAACGAAACTTGAGTGTCCTTATCTTTTCCAATCTATTCCATTTGGCAAACCCAAGTTGGCCAAGAAACAGAAGCTACACTGAGACCCAAGCCTTGCTGTTCTTCCATTCCACTCTGTAACAAACAGTATCTGTTCTCCTTATCTTTTGAGCTTTTTAACAGTGAGATAGGTACTTTACCATACATGTGTAATGTAATCTTTACAATCCTTATTTTTCTATGTCGACACAAAACTAGATGGGAATTTGGCAAGGAATTATGCAAATAAAATATAACTTAGGTCTAAAAATAACGCTAGAGATATTCTTACTTTTCATTCTCACTTTGTAGATACAATAACAAAGGACTAGAAAATTGAGAACATTGAAACATAACAGCATGTAACCTTTTTATGCAATAGAACATTGTTATTGCCCTGTTGTGAAATATAATTTATATTAATTATTGTGTTAGTTATCTACTGCTGCAAGCAAGATTAGCATCTAAAATTTAGCTCCTCACACTATCACACATGTATTACTTCACAGGTTTTATGGATGTGGGAATCTGAGTGTGGATTGCATGAATTCTTCAGGTCAGGGTCTGCCATAAGAATGTTATCACTATTCAATTGCTACAGTCATCTCAATGTTCCGTGGGGGTAGGGTCACCTTCAAAGCTTCTCAGTGTTTGTTGAAGGGCTGAAGGGATTCCATGTCTCTTAAGCTTGTTTATTGAATGAGTGAGGGCCTTATTTCATCATTGGTTATTGATGGAAATTGTTCTCCCTTCTTTTTCACTTGGGTCTCTCCATAGCACAGCACAAACATAGCAGCTGGCTTCATCAAAATGAGCAAGAGGAGCTCCATCAGGATGGATGTCAGTCTTTTACAATCTACTATCAGAAGTGGCATCACATCATTTGTGCAATAATCCGTTCATTAGAAGTAAATTGTCAGGTCTAGCCCATACTTGAGGGGAGATTACCCTAGGGTGCAAATGCCCAGAGGCAGCAATCTTTGGGAGCCATTTGAGGAGCTGTCTATCACAATTACGTACATGTTCAAAATTTTTATTTATAGTTCTCTAAGGAAGATAAAATGTCAGCTTTTGCAAACTTAAGCTCATTTTCTGTCAACGATTTTGACATACTCGAATTATGATTCATCTTCAATATTTCAATACGTAGATATATGGGTGTGATTTTTTAAATTTTTTTTTCTGGTTGTTCTTTACATCAAAAACATCAAAGCTATGTGATTCATACTTTCTGCATTATGGTCAGCTTATGAAAATTGCAAAATCACCTAGGAAATACTTTGAAATTCATCTAAGATCAGATACAATGGAAGTGTTACCTTGCATTTTAAATTTGCTTGCATACATGTCTCAGAATACATAGAAGTTCTTCAGATTTATCAAGCATTACTAATGGCATGAACAGAAAATCTGTTTATAGGGTTCCAGAGAAGGATGCACATATGGACCTTAAATAAGTTGAAGCATACGAAAGGCAAACCTGTAAGGTGACTGTCCATATGGTAAAATTAGCATAAATAAGATTTAAAACATAATTTGAAAACTTTAATAATTATATGAAATAAATCCCTGCTTTCATTAATGCCATTTTATTAACTGCATACAATATGCTAAAAATAAAATACTACATAATGGGAGAAGAAATTGCTTATGTAAGTGATATTTCTCATCAAAACATGGTTAACATGGCTGGCTGTTTTAGCAGCATTTTACATGACATTTTATTTATAATGTTTTTTAATATTGTCTTCTCACTTTTCAAAGACAAATTCTACGATCTTTAATGACCTTGGATAAGATATGAGATATATAATGTCTACTGGGAAGTTTTTTAATTTAAATATTATGCAACATATTTGTGTGTATTTAATATGTCAAACATTTTTATAGATTTACATATTTATAGAAAACATAAAGTTTATAGAAAGCTAAAGATTTTGAGACTAGCAGATGGTGTAATGATTAAGTCACTCCCACATGGCCAACCATGATTCAAATCCTAGACCCAGAAGCTTAAAACTCACACTGGCCGCCTATGCATGCGTGCTCAAGATCCCAGAAGAAGAATGGAGGAGAAGGAATTGTGGTGTGGCCATATCCCTGAGTGGTGATTTCTCACTTTCTATCTCTCTCTGTCTCTCTGGAGAGTGCACATGCCCTATAGCAAAAAGTTTTTCTTAAAAGAAAGCTAGAGATCTTTATAAAATGTGTGATTTATATTTTTATTACTTTTTTTTCTTTGTTTTATTTGTTCTAGATTTTTCAAGAGATTTGTCATATTTTCTGAGAGGAAATCGTTCTACATTTCTTCTACCTCCTATGAAAACAGAAATGCTCTTCAATACATTTTTACTACCTCCAAGAGAAACAGAAATGTTCTTCAAAAAAACTATTGATGGTTCATGGCAATAGGTAATGGAAAGATTATGTGCAAGAAAAGGAAAATGCCAAAAGTCTACGTGCAAATTCGTTAGCCAAAAAGTACAACAGCATAAGGCTTCTAAAGATGGTGTATTTTATTATATATTATATAAAAGCTTCTGTTTCAAGCTACATTGAAAAGGTAAACACTGACTGAAAAGTCGTACATATTTATAATAAGCTGAATCTTTTTCTTGTTTAGAAATCTTCATCTTCTGTTATTTATTTATTTGGTAGTGGTGTTTTTTTGTTTGTTTGTTTTTTAGAGTGAGAGAGATTTTTGCTGTAGGGTACATGCATTTGTGGGAGAGACAGAAAGTGAGAAATTAACACTCAGGTAGATGGTCATGCTGCAATCCATTCTCCTCTATTCTCTTCTCAGGATCTTGGGAACTCATGTACAAGCGCCCGGCATGAATTATAAGTCTCCAGGTCTGGGAATCAAACTGTGGTCGACTACATGGGAATCCAGCAAGGTAACCATTACTCCATCTGCTGATCCCTATATTATGTTCTTATTAAACTGAATGCTTTAATTTTTTTTTTATATATACTATTCCATTCCTAGTTAGCACTTACATCTAGTTTTTATTTTTTTTTAAATAAGCTCAATGCAAGTCAACATGTCTCATTATCACACAAAGGATCTGCATCTACATTTATCTGTGAATAGCTTGATGAATTTATTTGCATCAATACCAGTTTAATTGCATTTACTGACAAAGTAATATAGTATTAAAATGTTTGTTTCTTTCTTCATGGATAGAGAGGTAGTATGATCTGTAGTACCGGCCTGCCATGCAGATACAGCATCATAATTTGATTTCTCGGAGGAGAAAAACGTAGGAAAATACGTCATAACTTTTCCAACAACCTAACATTTCAGTGCTGCAACTGATCAGAAAATGTCACACTTCTATCTTCAAGGATCCTGCTTGGTCTATTAACTTAGCCCCTGTTAAGGACTAAATGTATATCCCAAAAATTCCTGTCTTAGAACCCCCAACCCCCTATGTGACTATATTTGAAGGGCCTTTAAAGAGATAAATATGGCTAAATGAAGCCATAAGGATGGACTCTGATCTAATAGGATTCGTGTCTTTATAATAAGAGACTCCAGAGTGCACCATCTCTCTTTTTCACTGTCTCTTTCTCCGACATGAGAGAACATAGCAAGAAGGAAGCTGTCTACAAATCAGGAAGACAGCTTTCATTTGGAACTGAATCAGTCATCACCTTAATTTTAGACTTTCAAGAATCAAGAATTGAGAGAAAATAAATTTCAGTTCAAGTCTGATTCAAAAATACCAGCCTATGGCATTTTGTTTTGGTAGTCAGAGCTAACAAAGTCTGTTCCCATTAATTCACATAGTCCACAAGTGTACCAAGCTAGAACTAGGCAGGAAATAAGTTACTCTTGCCTTTTTTTTTTTTTTTTTTTTTTGCTGCTGAATGACTCCCTTACTGAACCTTGTCCCTTTGGATAAGATAGACACTTGGCCATTGCTGTCATAGGATGGGCTATCGACGTCCCAAAGATTGCAGTGGTAGCGACCTATACTTAAAAGACCAACAGATAGTGCTTGTGTTTTAGAATAGCATATTTTTAACTTTACAACTTGTGTCTTATGGTCATAAACTAGAGGGTTCTCAGAGAAAGGAAGTAACATTTCTCAATGAACAATTAAGCCTTGGAACTATCGAACTCAATTCCCTATATCAATCCTCCCCCATTTCCCTCATGCTTAGTTCTTCATTTTCTTTTTTCCACCTGACAGTCAAGAGAAGTATAAACCATACCTTTTGCTTAAAAAGAAAAAAATTGAACTTACAGCTATTTTCAGAAAATCTGCAAAAATGTTCAGATAACTTTTGAAAACATATGCTGTATGTACATGAATGTGTGGATGTTTACTATATATGGAGGGGTCTTCAAAAAGTTAATGAGAAATTAATATGTTAAAAAGACTGTGTATGGATTTCAGAGGGTTTTTTTAGAATTATTTATTTATTTATTGTTATTATTATTTTTCACATGAATTTTGTCAAAGACAGAGAGAGAGAGAGAGAGAGAGAGAAAGCAAGACACCAGGTCTGGGACTCAAACCATGGTAAGCCATGTGGGAATTGCAACACCTTAACCACCATGCCACCTGCTGACCCAATTTCAGAGGTTTTTGGCAGCAGAGTAAACATATACTTTAATTCCATTTCCTGTTAATATTTTTAAGTCTCCTTGTGTGTGTGTATGTGTGTGTGTGTGTGTGTGTGTGTATGTGTTTGTGTAAAAAAGTATTATATTTACATATATTTTAGAACATAATCATAGAATGACTGGATATTTTGGAAGGTAAGGAAAAATATTATAGTGATTTAAATGTATTCACTGGGGCCAGCATGTGGCATGGTGGTTATAGCAGCTGGACTCTTACATGGCTGAAGGCAGTTTAGTCCTAGACCTGGTGGTTTGAAGATCATGCCAGATGTGTGTGCAAGCATGCTCAAATCCCAGGAGGAGAATGGAGGAGAAAAGATTGCAGCATGGCCATTTGCCCAGGGGATGATTCTCATTTTCCCTCTCTCTGTCTCTCTCCAGGGAGTACACATGCTCTATGGGAAAAAGCTAAAATAAATAAATGAAAATAAATAAAAATAAAATAAATATGTCCACTTCATTGGAAGGGTGTTTAGTGGAATGAAAGGATTTTAAAGGTCTAGGTCTTCCAAATTACTCAGGGGATATACTTCAGCAACCTATCAATGGAAAGTAAAACTATCACAGAGCGGAACCAGCAGTTGGCATACTCAACCCCAGTTTGTGTCCCAGACCCGGTGGCTTAAACTCACACCGGGATGCATGTGGGTGCGTGCCCAGGATCCCGAGAAGATAATGGAGGAGAAGGGATTGCAGTGTAGCTATCCCCCCTGGGGGGTGATTTCTTGCTTTCTGTCTCTCTGTCTTTTTGGAGAGCACACATGCCCTATAGCAAAAACTTCTCAAAAAAAAAAAAAAAAAAAACTATCAGGGAGCTGAAGTTTAGTAAAACAATATACACAGCTATTACTTTTTGCATAAAATTGAATCTGTCATATCTTTTTGGGAATACCACATAACTAGCAAATTTAGTAATACTTAATAATGTGTCTGAAGATTTAGTACTTAAAACAATTTTCGTGCTGGTCTACCTGACCTGGACTAAAATGTAAATGTCAATCAGAAGATAAAGTGAGAAAATGATGTGAAAATGAACATGTCATTTGATATGAGTAAAACAGAGCTACCACTGTGCAAAATTTGAATAAATTGAGCTGGACATCTGAAGACTGAATGAGCCTAGGATTCATATTCATTTTTCATTGAATTTGTGTTTGATTTTAGAGTGGGTGAATTTTTACATGACTATCTGCAGTGCAGCTCTACCTGTAGGCTTTGAAATCTTACAGATATATTTAAAGATCCAATATCTACTCGTGCTCATTCTAAAATTTGGATATAATCTTTAATGTCTGTGACCATCTATTTACTCAGCTGTAAAATGGGATTTGGGGGTGTATGTCTCAGAATTACATTGAGAATTAAGTGACATGTAAAATGCTTATACCTCATAGATTCCTAGAAAATGACAAGAACCATTAGCTGATAGTCAAGAGTTCTAACATTGCTTTTGATGTTTATTTCTGAAAGGAAAGATATACATTAGTGTCACCTATTGACATGCGGTTGTCCTTTCATTCATTTCTTGACTCCAGAGCTTCTCTTTGGCTTGTTCCTTCATGGTGTAAATTTGCCAGGCCAGGATGCACTTGAGCCTGTATTGCCTGACTGAGTGGTAAGTCTAACTCAGGGGTTTGATGTGAGGGAGTTCACTTTCACCTTACACTAAATAATCCCTTCCAGGTAAGAAGTTGCCAGTAATTAGGGTGATGTTGAAATAGTTATCTTTTTATTGTCTTGGCTTATCTTTTATCACTTCCATACTCATTTTGTGAAAAAGGTGTTAATTATTGGTCTTTCCAGCACAGATGTAAGACTCATACTTGTTCATATCTTACTTTCTCAAGTAGGTGAAGGAAGAAATATCTAAAATTAGTATGATTGGTCTTTATTATGCAATTTCCATTTTCGTGAATGGCACCAGTAGCTAAAATTTATCTGGGGCTTCAAAATCAGTAGCTACGGGATTTCACGGTTATTCACTAACATGCATAGGGTGTTGGAGAAAATCTGAGGTGCCTAATGCACATGCTCTCAGCTGAGGTTGAGAAAGGCTGTGTTCTGCCTTTTGGGTCAGCTTCTGTACTGTAACCAAGTGTTCTATGTAGTACCGAATTTACCAGAGGGCCCATGCACTCATCAGACAGAAACAGGTAGGGGCAAGGACGGGGGTGGGGGGGTAGAAAACATTCCACATGGGGAAATGGTGCTGCCACAATACCCTTATCCATTTCTCCCTCCTTTCAGAATTTTGGACATGCAGGCACATGTGCCCAGTATGCTTTTCAAACTGCTGATTCAATACTTAAGTCATGCACTCAGCTATGTGAGATACAGAAACCTTAACCATCATGCCACTGACTGTTTTACATTATATCTTTAAAAACATTTTTTTTTAATTTTTAATTTTAAAAAAAATTTTAAAATATTAATTTTTTTGTTTATTTAATTTTCTTTTATACATTCAATCACATTATTTAGCTTACAAAGTGAATATTCCAACATGTGAACATTTCTCCCTAGTCCAGTTGATGAAACTATAACATTGTCTTCAACAGATAATGCCACATTATATTTTAAATGGTACAAACAATTCCTTTACATTTCTGGGGATGTATCCAAGGTGCTGAAGAACATATAAAAATCCTAGGGCCAGGTTTGATGGTGCAGCTGTAATGCAATGCTCTTTACCACTGAGATCACATGAAATGGTCTTGGATTTATGGTTCAGAATCTCCCTGTACACGCTAAGCATGTATGTGCATGCATATGATCTTGGCTGGCTGAGTCTGGTGCATCACAGTGTGAAAATCACATTGGAGATGGCTCTCTTTTTCTCTCCCTCTCACTATGTCATCACATAGAGGCAGAGCAGCACAATCTTAACGCTGTGAGACAATCCCACATGGGAAGGTTCCTGGCTCCAGGGACTTCCCTGAGGGTGCTGAACACATGAGCTAGGGCTGGCTGAATGCTGAGGGTGGACTGTGGTGTCAGAACTTGTTGGAGTGTTCTCTCTCTCTAGGTATGTATACCACTGTCTCACTCTTTCTCTATATATCTATATGTAGGTAAATATATATATATATATATACACACACACGTGTGTGTGTGTGTGTGTATGTTGGTATATATACACATATATACATAATGGTATATACATGCATATGTATGTGTGTGTGTATATATATATATATACACACACACACACACACACACACCATTCTTTTCATTTTAAAAAATACTAGAACACTCTATTTATTTCCTTTGTCCCTTTGAAGAACCAAGAGTTCCTTAATCTTTAGAGTGTGAGAGGAGAAGAGCATAGGAAATTTGGGGGGAAATTGGAGAGGTATGACCCTTGTGGGACACAGATAAGGTTTATTATCTGTTGACGAGGATGTGTATGGTGGTCTCAACTGGGCTGGACTGAGGTGTATATCATGCTGGGTAAAGTCTCTTCACAATCTAAATGATGTATAGTTATTTAATGTATGAATAATTATAAAATAGTATAAATTTTAAAAACTGACCAGATGATGTTTCTAATGTTTCTAAATGTTTCAGGATTAAGTAAGAATAATTTCTAAGTAAGGAAAAATGTAACTTAAAAGAGAAAGGCAGTAATGTCCCCATACAACAAGCAGCAGTCTAAGGAAGATACATCTCAAAGAATTATAGACTTGTCCGGGAGCATCTCAGCTCTCAGGTCATTAGGTGACATGAAACATCTTCAAATTTATTTATTTATTTAAAAAATTTGTTGCAGGATACCTGTGCTCACCAATAAGAGAGAGAGGGAAAATGAGAAACAGCCCCTCAAGAGAGATATGTTTTAATCCTTCTTTCCATTTTCCCCTCAGGAAAGAGGGCATGCATACACACATGCCCAACATGTCTTTTAAGCCACTGAGTCTGGGATTCAAACCACAGTTCACCATCATGTGGGATCCAGCTGCTTAACTACCAAACCACGGCTGGCCCCAAATTCTTTACCTTAAGTGAAAAAAAAGAGTAAATTTCTAAGTTATACTGAAAAAGAAAAACAATATTATAAGGATCTTACTTACATAAATTTAAAGCATGATTTAGTCCCTTGTCATCTCAGGCCTTATTTTCCCCCTAATTTTTTTAATACTTTTAACCACTGTACATTTTTACTACATATAAAATGAATTTAAAATGAATTTTCCCTTCATGAATACACTGAATATTAGTCCAGTCAAAGATAGTACTAAACACATCATCTCCAACAGTTAATTTTCTATTTTTGCATCCTTTAAATTTTTAGCTTTTTTTCTTCTGATTCCCTCCCTCCCACCCCCATGTCCACCCTCCTTCCACACTGTCTTTTGTACCCACATTTGTTCTCCATGGTTTTATACCTTTTAATGCTTTTATACCTTCCAATCCATTTTTCTTCTTCCCTTTTCCTCCTGGAGAGGTTTTTGTTTGCCAGAGAGACAGAAAGTGAGAAATCACCCCCTGGGGGGAGATGGCCACGCCGCAATCCTTTCTCCTCCATTCTCTCCAGATCATGCACACGCACGCACACGCACCCGGAGTGAGTTTAAGCCACCAGGTCTGGGACTTAAACAGTGGTTGACCAGGTGGGAGTCCAGCAACATAGCCATTATGCTAACTGCTGGTCCCAAGGCCTCATATAGATATGCCACACTTTTTCAATATAGTCATCTGTTCTTGGGCATTCGGGTTGGTTCCATGTCTTAACAATTGTGAATAATATTGTAATAAACATGGATGTTCAAGTGTTTTTCTGACTGAATTTATTCCTGTCCTTTGTTTCAGTAGATACCCAGGAGTGGAACTGCTGATAGTATGGCAGGGCTATTTATAGGTTTTTGAAGAATCTCTCTATTTTTTCCAGAATGGCTGTCCTAGTTTATATTCCTCCCAACAGTGTAGGAGAGAGTTCCTTTTGACCATAGCCTTGCCAGCGCTTACTATCTTTTATTTGTTTAATCTTAGCAATTCTGACTGGGGTTAGGTGGTATCTCATTGTGGTTTTGATTTGCATCTCCCTAACGATAAGGGATGTTGAGCATTTTTTCATCTGCTTCTTGGTTATTTGTATGCCTCCCCTGGAGAGTTGTTTTTTCAGCTTATTTTCCCATCTTTTAATTGGATTGATATTCTTTTTGTGAGTAAACTGTTTGAGTTCCTTCTATAATCTGGTTATCAGTCCCTTATCGGAGGCATAGTATGCAAGTATATTCTCTCACTTTGAGGGCTGTCGAGTCACTCTATTGTTTCTTTTTCTGTGCAGAGACTTTTTAACACGATGTAATCCTACTTGTCTATTTTCAGGATTATTACCTATGCTTTGGAGGTCCCATTGAAGAAGTCTTTGTCTACTCTGTTACCTCCAGTAGTTTCCTCTGCGTTTTCCAGGAGTCATTTTGTAGTTTGAAGTTTTATATAGAGAGCTTTGATCCATTTTGAGTTGATATTGATTAATGGTGAGAGACAGAGGTCTAGTTTCCTTTTTCTGCAGGTGGATATCCAGTTTTTCCAGCACCATTTTCTGAAGAGATTTTTTTTTCCCCACTAGATTATCTTGTACCCTTTGTCAAAGATCAGTTGGCTGTATGTTTGGGGTTTATTTCTGGGTTCTCTATTCTGTTCTATTGGTCCACATGATCTACATTATCTTTTCTAATCTCTCTGTGATTCCCCCCCCCCTTTTCCCTTTTTTTTTTTTTTTCAACTGCTGGATCTGGCCTTTCCTATTCTTCACAAATGCACACAGCTTAAGGTATGAGAGTGGTCACAGCTCTTAATAATTGATACAATGTTCATGGCAATGGTTCACAACAGAATAACTCTGACAATCACGTTTTAAGGTTCATCATTATTATCTACCTGGACATAAAAATATTCTTTATTTGGCAGAATATTTATGAATCTCTAAGGCAGAAGTGTTCTTTATTGGTCAAATCTGTAAATGTAAAAACTTCACGGATGGAAAAGGACTCTTGAAAAACGAAGAAGGTTTTCTTTTTCTTTTTTTTTTTTTTGACTGCACAAATCACTAAGAAGGCAGACATAAGGATGATGGACTGAAGGAGGAAGAGACGACGGGAAAAGCATGGTAGAATGAATACTGAGTCTTTGCCTACCCTTAAAAACCAGACTTCCTTTTACCTTTGGTTGGGAACCAAAACTAATTTTTTTGTATCACTGCATTTATATTTAAAAGAAAAATGTATTTTGCTTACTTCACAAGTAATTAACCATGGTAACGCTGGTTACCATGTGCAGATATATTTTATTTTAACCATGCACTAATATGTTTTATTTATCCATGGTAACTCTGAGTTTTTGTTTTTTAAAAAACATATGCGACTGTAATTATGAACCAGGACTTAAACTCCCATGTACTGTTGGTGGAAATGAAGTATAATATCAACTCTCTGGAGGGGATCGAGATGATATATAATGAAATTACATTGGCAATTGCCTTTTGCCTTGGTGTTTGTGTTTCTCTCTGCCTCTTCTTAAATATGCCTCTCTATGGGACACAATTTTTATTTATTGCAACATTGTTTGTTACAGCAAACAGTATAAAAACAAAACACTACGCAGCTATCAGAAACAATGGTAAAGCATTATATTTTTAGTACCTACTTTGTAAGTTTATTTATTTTTTCTGATAGAAAGAGAAAGACAGACAAGGACCCCTGTCAGGGTCTCCATACTGTGATCTACTGCCAGTATCTACCAGCCTGGTTCACAGGCATGAGTACACCCAGTGTGTCCAGGGAGATCTTGGTACACAAATCCAGAACCTTTCCATGTGGTCTGCATCAATTACCACTGTGCCCCCATCTGGACTCTAAGACTTATTTTTAATTTTAAAAAATTCAAGGTAGGGACCAGCAGTTAGCATAATGGCTATGTTGCTGGACTCCCACGTAGTTGACCGCAGTTGGAGTACTGGACCCGGTGGCTTAAACTCATGCTGGGCGCGTGTGCGTGTGTGCCCAAGATCCCGAGAGGAGATTGGAGGAGAAGGGATTGTGGCGTGACCGTCCCCCCTGGTGGGTGATTGCTCGCTTTCTATCTCTCTGTCTCTCTCTATCTGTCTGGCGAGTGCACGCGCCCTATAGCAAAAACCTCTCCAAAAGAAAAAAAAATTCAAGGTAAATTAGTGTGTACTGATGATGCCTTTTCTTTTAAAAAAGTAAGAGATATATACATTCATACTTGCTTACTTCATATAGAATTAATTCCATAGAAGTATCTTTAAAAACTAATGAGTTATATTACTACATAGATAGGTTTTAAGAAAATTTTAAGTGCTTTATCTCTTTATCGTTGTTGTTCAAGCATAGACACTAAAACATTAGGTTTAAAAAAGAGAGATGAAGAGGCAAGAAAAGAAGAGAAAGATTATAAATTAACTAGACTTTTCATTAACAAACTTAGAGCCAATATAATAAATATGCATAAATATGTATGCATATTCTATATTCTAATTTAAATTCTGAGTCATTTACAGCAAGAATAATAGTCATTGACATTTATATTTCTAATGGCCCTTAACTTAGTGCTTTTACTCAATAAACAATAGAGGATTGATTGCCATTTAAACGTATGCTGACAGCTCATTTCAATTTTTCATATCTTAAAATATCCTAACACATTGACTATCTCTGTGAAATATCTTTTAATGATTGACAAGCTTTCTTAATCAATACAGCTTATAATGGACTTATTAAGATCAGGCATGGTTGGGTTCCATTTTGACACATTTGAGTAATACCTTTTTTATCTACTGTACTGACTTTTAAGCCTTGGTAATCTTAATGGTTTGTCTGATTCACCTTTTCTGTAACTTAATGCAATATCAAATAGAGGACATAATGGGTGGAAATGTATTTGAGGGTACAAAGGAGCCCCTAAATTATTATTCTGTTCTGTGACATTTAGTAGTTAAAATCTATTCCAATTAAACTTCCTTTGAGATAGTCATTTATGATGAGAGGACTGTGAATATTCCAGTAGTTAAATGTTCAGAAGCTTTAGTCTAATAAAAGCATGTATGTCTAAAAAAGATTTCAGAACATATCGAATGGATGGAGAAGCAGCCAGTGGTAGGGCTTGTTAGTAACATTAAATTGGAATGAAGTATTTGCTTTTAAAAATATTACTAAATTATATGCTAAATAATCAAGCACCTAATACTTTTGAGAATACTTAGATGATATTTTTATACAAATAAATATGGGTATTGTTGGGAAATTTAGCAGAGGTTCAAACATTTTCCAAATTTACTTAAAGGTTATTTATATACATTTACATTTTTTTCTTGCTTCAAATTTTGTTGCATGCAGATTAAGTACAACTATTTTGTCAGGATGGACAGTCTTGGATGACTAAATAAAGTTGAAATTGTGGTTATTTGTTTAAGAAAACAGCTTAGAGCTGTAGTTGCCAAAATGGGTTCCCTGAAGTGTTTGGTTTATGTGAAATCCTCATGAACTGAATCAGTATCAATATTCAGTAACTACTAAGTGCTAAGTGGGGGAAAACATGCTTATGGAGCTTGCCCTTACAGAGCTTATATTCTGTTAAGGGACTTCGATCCCAAATAAAGGAACAAACATATAGCAGTATGTCAAATTATAATATGTGCTAGAAAAAGGAAGATGAGCACATGATACCAGGGGATGCCATTTTGGAAAATATTTCATATGAGATATTCTAGGAAAGAGTATCGGATACGAGGTTATTTGTGCAAAGGGAAACATGGCTTATCTTGTGGCAGGAAGTCATGGGCAAAGAAAGAAAGTGCAAACCCAAGAACTAGGAGGTGCCAATGTCTGAAAAACTGTAGGAAGGTCAAGGAGGACAGTGCGACTGTAGAGGAGAGAGGTAGAATGAAAAGCCAAAAATGTTGGAACGTGGGAGACTTATGGCCATGGTAAGGACTTTGGAGTTTCTTCTGAATGAGAAGAATAAACTGGAGGATTGTAAACAGAGGGGTGAGATGTCATTCATTAATCACTAGTCATTACTGTGTATAATTACAAAATGTTAATTTCATATTAAGTATTTTCAATATATTAAAGTGTATTAATACATGTATTGAATACATATTACACACAAATCACATTTGGAACATTTCCCTCTTCCTGAAACTTGTTGATCTAAATGCATAGTATATTTTCCACAAATATTTTATAACTACATGGTATATTTAGTGGTGCATCAAAGTAAAATTTATTATTGAAATTCTAGTCTAGACAAATGCATTGATTTTATTCTTTCAGTGAGCACCTACCATATACTAGAGATAAGCTTAGAGACAGAATTAGAGTTGGAAAAAAAAAACATATTTTTTTTATGTTCAGATTGCTTATATATTTTATTAGTACAGATAGATTTTTTTGAAATATGAAAATTTATAATACATTTTGATGAAAAAAATGGAGTACATACAAGTTATTAAGACAACTCTAAGTATAAACAGATTGGCAAAACTCTGAGGCAAAAATTTCTTGAAAGTTTTTCTATAGATGTGATGTCTGACTAAAGTTTTGTTCTATTTACCGTTGCCACAAAAAGTATAAGATACTTAAGAATAAATCTAACCAAAGAAGTTAAAGGCCTCCACAAGGAAAACTATGAGAAGCTTAAAAAAAAGATATTGAAAATGACACAAAAAAGTGGAAGGACATCCCATGTTCCTGGATTGGAAGAATTAATACAATCAAAATGGGAATTCTACCCAAATTAATCTACATATTTAATGCAATCCCAATTAAAGTACCAGACACACTCTTCACAAAGCTAGAGGAGGCAATCATGGAACCAGCAGTTAGCGTAATGCCTATGTCGCTGGACTCCCACGTAGTCGACCGCGGTTCGCGTCCCAGACCCGGTGGCTTAAAACTCAAGCCGGGCGTGTGTGCATGAGTGCCCAAGATCCTGAGAGGAAAATGGAGGAGAAGGGATTGCAGCCTGACCATCCCCCCTGGGGGGTGATTTCTCGCTTTCTGTCTCTATGTCTCTCTCTGTCTGTCTGGCGAGCACACGCGCCCTATAGCGAAAAAAACCTCTCAAGACAAAAAAAAGAGGCAATCATAAAATTTGTCTGGAATCATAAAAGACCTCGTATTGTCAAAGCAATCCTGTGCAAGAAGAGTGGAGTGAGGCATTTTACTCCTAGACCCAAAAACAAACTACAAAGCTGTGGTAATCAAACAGCATGGTACTGGCACAGAAACAGACAGGTAGACCAATGGAACAGAATAGATCTATGACCAAAACTGAATGACTAAAGGATATAGAAACACAGTAAATGGTTGTGAGTACCAGATATAGGGTGGGAAGAGGGCGAGTGAAGGAATAGAGTCTGAGGAAAGCCATTAAAAAGAAAAATAGAGAAGCATAGCATTAATGGGACAAAGAAATGGGGTATTATCTGTTGAAGATAACTTTATAGTATTAGCAACTGGGCTGAGGAGAAATGCACACATGTTGGAATATTCACTTTGCAAGCTAAATAATGTGATTGAATGTATAAAAGAACTTGAAATAAAATTTAAAAAATGAAAAGCAAATGGAAGTATTAAGGGTAGATAAATTAAATGAGTGTATTAAGATAGCAGGACTAGCTTGTGCAATTACAATACGTTGATTTATAAAACTGAAGAATTCTAAGTTAGTGGATTCAAATGTTCAGTTTTCTCTTTCTATTTCAAGTATAAAGCAGCTTAGATGAACACAATAAGGCTTGGTAGGGCCTTTGGTGAACCGGAGGCTTCATGCCTATCTTAAGCACACATATGTACTCACTCACATGTGCATGTATATCTACACATATACATTTGGCAATAATTAAACAAAATGTATCTTTATGCCAGACTTCTTAGATTTGATAATTTGTGTCACTAATTTTGGAGTAAATTTTGAAGAAAATAGAGGCCAGCAACAGATTAGTTGACAACTTAGATTATTCTATTGTGACAGTTCAGTGAAAGATGATACACTTACAAATGCAGTAGTAAGAAAATATTAAATAGTTGTTTGTCACATTTGAGGTCTAATTGACAAGATTTGCTAAGTGATATATGTGAGACAGAATTAATACAAAAGAGTATAAGATAAAATGAGTTTTTCTTTGGAGGCATAGGTGAGTGATAGTAACAGAAATAAGAAAAAGCTCTAAGAGAAAGAGCAGTGTGGTCAGGTGCATAGCTCAGTGGTTAAGGTAGTGGGATCCTACATGACTGACTGCAATATAAGTCTTGGCAATGGGGGCTTGAAAAGTTCACTGGTATGTGTATGGTTTCCCCAAATCTTGACAGGATGGAGAAATGGATGAAATGATTGTATGTAACCACACTCCATTCTGAGATTCGTTCTTTCTCTCTCTGTGTCTCTCTCTCTCTCTTTCTTGAACATGCATGCTCTTTAGTAATTAAAAAAAAAGATGGAATGAGAAAGATTATAGTTAGGAAGAATGAATGTGAGTGAGACTATCTCTTAGCTGCTTCCAAAATTTATAGGTATTTTCCTAAATTTTCAAAAATTAGGTTTGTTTTTTGAATATTTATAATATCAGAGTGAAGTGACATGAAAATATAGTGTTTCAAATTTAAAGTTTCATAATAGTATATATCACAAACTTGATCATTTTCCATATCTTGAAAATAAATGTATTTGAAAATATGATTTTATACAATGTTACTTCTTATAAACAAAGTAAACTTACTAAGGAGTTGGTTAATATACATTTAAGAAGAAAGTAGCAGTTTTTGATACACATAAAAAATGATGGGCAGAAATTTCCCTTGGAACATATGTTTTCATTTAATGCATTTGACAAAAATATTTCTATCAATTATTTAGGTCTTAAGGTCAACTTGAATATATTTTTCCTATCATTGTTTGGTATTGTCAGGTTCCAGGAGACCTGAAATCTGTCTGTAATTAATTTAGAAAACTTAGCACCACACTCAAGACCTCAGTTATAGAACACTTATTAACAACAATGAAACTTTACTTTCTGATAGATAGTATAGAGACAAGATATAAGTTAGATTTTTTTAAAATTGTGAACCAAAATTCCAATTACAATAATTCTCTGGGTCAACCCTGGGGTTCTGCAGTAATGCATTAACCGGAAGAAGTCAGATCCCACAGGATGACTATAGTTAAAAAACAAACGTAGTCAGCCTTGAACTCACCAGGCAAGTATGAGAGTGACCAAGATTTGATGGGCTAGAGAACTGGAGGAAGGCAAGCATGGCTTGATCTGAAAGTGGGGAAGCTGCTCCCCTCTCTCTCTCCACCTATCTCTTGCTCTCACACACAAGGTATACATTCCTTCAAGGATAAAGAAAGCCGATTCTCTGTTAGCATTTATTGTTAGTGTATTCTATTTGACATTTGCTAAAATGAAATGAGTTTGCAGCTGATCAGTGTAAAACAGACAGCTCTATTTCCCTTGCAGTTGTTATGAATCTGTCTCTATCATAATCTTTTTTTCTTCATGATGGACAGTTGATTCACATTCTGTAAGTTTATGAAGACTATTCCACAGACAGTTGTCTGATTTAGCTTCTGTTAATTACCACCAAAATGTTGGGTTTTCTGCATAAACTGTGAAATGATCCATCAGAGAATAGATTGAAAACGACTTTGGAATTTCTGCTCCTGCCAAACCCTTTGATTCTGTGGTGTAACATTTAGCCTCTTCGTAATTTAATTTCCTACTTCGAAATGTCACTTGCCAAATACCAATTCAGCTCCCTTCCTCTATATCCAAAAATCCTATCGTAAATGTCACTTATGATAAGAAATGGATTAGCTGGATTTGCAAATGGGCTTGGTGAAGTTTTCAGAGATACAATACTCCATGAAAATGTTTACATGTTGTGCACCATAATTCTATTTCCATAATGTACATATAAACCCATAGATCTCTGTACTATTTCTATGTGGGTATGTATGATTCAAGTTAGCCTTCACGTGTGCTGAGAATCCCATTTTTATATTGTACTTCAGCTGAAACATGACCTGAGTCAGAGCCTTTTGTGACTCTATCTACTGATACAAACTGTTGGAAAAACTATTGTTTCATTTTTCTTTAAAAAAATTGATTGACTTTTCTAATCTTTCCAGTGCTCTGATTTCTTTGGAAGTAAATAACACTGTAAAAGTAAGACCTACTCAGAGGTCAATTGCTATTCTCCAAAGAATGACTTTAAGTGATTTAAACCTCCAGGGATCCTGAAATAGACTGCAGTATAAAATATTTCAGAAGTACAATTTTCTATCAATAAAATGATACTCTCATAGTAAATCAAACTAAAAAAATAAATGGAAAGCTTAGCAGTTTGCTGAGTTTGTATTTCACTAATATTGCTGAATACGTGCCATTCCACAGAAAAGACTTCATTGAGTTTTCTACAGTTTTCACATGGTTTGATTCTACCATCTCTTTCAGAGATACGATAACAGCATAAGGAATGATTGGTATGTCTGAAATGCTTTGTGAATTTCCACTTTCAACTACATTTAAATTACACCCAAAGGTAGGTCATTTCTGTTTAAAAATATCATTGACTAAACTCCATTTAGTTACATAAAAATGGTCTTTTGTTTGGAACAACCTTAGTTTTTATCTTTTAAAAAATTATTTATTTAATTAAAAAAATATTCATTCTCTTATTTTTTAATTTGACCAGAGAAACACACACACACACACACACAGAGAGAAAGAGAGAGAGAGAGAGAAAGAAAGTGAAAAAGCAATCCACCAGGTCCAGGACTCGAACTGTAGTCAGCCACGTGGGAGTATCCAGCGACTTAACCACCACATCATATGCTGGTCCCCGACCTTAGTTTTTTTCTCATTAGCCCTTTTTTCCCCTTTCCTTTAGTGTAAGAGTGCATGAGACAGAGAGAGAGAGAGAGAAATAAAGTCTCCCTGCCCAAGCCCCACATGCACAAATACATTCCTAGTGTATTTTTCAATCTGCCAAGATCAATTCTAAACAAGGTTGGCCATGTAGGAACTGGCTCCCTTCACAAAGCTCTTAACCAGAGTTCTCCAAAGCCAACTCCCAATTAGCTAATGAAGTCTATTATTTTGGTGAGTCCTTATATGTATAGTGTCTGATATTCGCCTTTTGGTGTTGGTATATATAAAACTAGAAAACTTTCACCCTGTCTTCTGAGCTTCACTTACGGATCTCTTAGTGTAGCACGTTTCAATTGGTTTGACTCTACCTATATAGTAAACAAAATAAAATGCATTATGTGGGATATAAAAACTCTCTTTTCTGTTTCAAAGAGAACTAGAAGTAAGGATATTTATCTCACCCACTGATTCTCAACTCAAGATTCAGGACTGACATACCTTGAAAAAAATGTTGTAGCTTTCAAGGTCAGTGAACATTTAATCAGTTGGAATATGATATCAGACAAAAGTGTATTTACCAAAATCTCACTTTTCTTCTCACCATGGCAATACTTTGACTAGTACCTCAAGGAAATTTTCGGAGTTTAAAATATGATTTTGAATATAAGTTACTATTAAGTGTGTAAATTAGGAAAATATTTTATTCATGTTTCTTATTTGTGAAATGGTGATAATGTATGCCTTGCTTGCTTTACTTGGTTCTATTTTGAATCAAATAAATAAAATATGTGAAATTATTTCAAAAACACTCTATAAATACAAGCTGTTGTTATTATTTTTTAAAAAAATAGTTCATCTCCAAATACTGAGCAGAGCAGGAAAAAAACATTATACCTCTTTAAGGGGTATTAATGAGGCTCTACTGAATTTTGACTTATTTGAGCTAGACATAATGTTTTGTTCTTTTAACTGCCCTCGATGGATAATCTATGTCTTACTATCTCTTGTGTAAGCGTGCATCAAATGTTTTGAATCAGAATGTACAATTTATGGTTAACCTTGAATAATAGGGCTCAAAAAGTCCAGAGATATATCCCAACAGGAGAAAGGATGATGAGCTGAGGATGATCCCTGGCAATAGGGAGGAGAAGGAAAGAGAGCTCCCCTGAGATCTAGATAAAATGGGCTTCCAAGATTCTGGAGGTATTTGATGCTATTTAGAAGTTTTGGTTCTTGCCTTTTTTTTTTTTTCTTTCGGGAAGGATGTATGGTTAGTCCCATGTCATTTTTGTAATTAACTTTTACAGAAAAGGATGGAGTTCGAGTGACCACTGGGATTTGGCTCAATCACTCTGACATTAAAGAAAAGGGGGAAAAAAAGGCTAGTTAGAGAAAAACTAAGGTTGGGGGAACCAGCATATGATGTGGTGGTTAAGTCGCTAGATACTCCCACGTGGCTGACCACAGTTCGAGTCCTGGACCTGGTGATTGCTTTTCTCACTCTGTGTGCGTGTGTGTGTGCGTGTGTGTGTGTGTGTGTGTGTGTGTGACTTTCTCTGGTCAAATAAAAAAAATAAGAGAATGAATAATTTTTTAATTAAATCAATTTTTAAAAAGATAAAAACTGAGGTTGCTCAAAACAAAAGACCGTTTTTATGTAACTAAATGGAGTTTATTCAATGATATTTTTAAACAGAAATGACCTACATTAGGGTATAATTTAAATGTAGTAGAAAGTGGAGATTCACAAAGCATTTCAGACCAATCATTCCTTATGCTGTTATCTTATCTCTGAAAGAGACGGTAGAATCTAACCATGTGAAGACTGTAGAAAACTCAATGAAGTCTTTTCTGTAGAATGGCACATATTCAACAATATGGGGATTAAGAAGCTGAATGTGGAAAAACTCATGTAGTTTTGTTACCATATATATGGAGGACTGTATGTAAATATGTTATGTAATTTTTAATATTATTTTCTTTTATTTTCCAGGCTAATGGCATGTGAAAAAAGTACATTACAATTTTCTATACTATTAAAATATTTGGTTTTTGGAGAGGTTTTTTTATATGTATTTATTTATTTATTTATTTATTTATTTATTTTTGCTATAGAGCGCATGCACTCACCAGAAAGATAGAGACAGAGAGACAGAAAGTAAGAAATCACCACCCAGGGGGGATGGCCAGGCCGCAATCCCTTCTCCCTTCTCAGGAACTTGGGCACATACGTATATACATCCGGCATGAGTTTAAGCCACCGAGTCCGGGACTCCAACTACGGTTGACTACATGGGAGTCCAGCGACATAGCCATTACACTAACTGCTGGTCCTTACTATTGCAAAATTTTTATCCCTTTGCCATTTAGTTTTGCAATCCAGCACTTTAAATTATATATATATATAATATTTATATATATATATATATATGTATATCTGTATACCCATTTCCCCATACGCCTCCTCTGTCTCTTTATCCTCTTCCTTCCATCACAGTATTTTTGCCTTCAAATATGCCCATAGTGATAAGCACTTCATGAAGGTACTGAGGCTAAACATGGTGGTAATACTGCATTCGCTCAACTTTCTGAAGGTTCACCAAGAATAAGAATAATGTTATTTTTATATTTCCTGGGTCCTACATAGCCTGTATTTGAGTGGTTCCTAAATTTTCTGAAACAAAATCTACCTGTAATGTATTAAAACATTACTTGTGTAGGGACTCAATCACCTGAGATTCTTATTCAACAGGCCTAGGACAGAACATTTTAAAAACCGCATATCTATTAAGTGCCCAAAAGTGACTTGATATAAGAAAATTGTGGGCTACATTTTTGGAGATATTGCAAACTACACAAACTTTTATCATTTTATTCCATACACTAAAAAAGCAGATGATAAAAAGAAGGAAAATATCTCTAAAAGATGTCATGCTCTTCCTAACTATATGGGTTCTTCTTTCATTTGCCATAACTCCTTAATTTTCCACAATCAGACATTATTAACTTTTTTCTAATATCTGAGGTAACAAGATTTGCATAGAACGTGCTTTGTTTCTCTGGCAGCTTGGTACAAACACTGATGCTGAGGGTTCTTTATTTAAAGTTTCCCATCTCAGGCTCCCAAGTCTCCGACTCAAAACAGAATCATCGCATGACATTTGAATAATTTTCAGCATCAAATTAAATTTGTTTTATTGCTGTTGTAATTCTGCTTCTGGTACTGGTATGATTACAGAATATCACACAGTTTTAAAAAGTAAGTTTTGTAAATTCAAATGTCTCACATCCGGCATGAGTTTAAGCCACCGAGTCCGGGACTCCAACTACGGTTGACTACATGGGAGTCCAGCGACATAGCCATTACACTAACTGCTGGTCCTTACTATTGCAAAATTTTTATCCCTTTGCCATTTAGTTTTGCAATCCAGCACTTTAAATTATATATATATATAATATTTATATATATATATATATATGTATATCTGTATACCCATTTCCCCATACGCCTCCTCTGTCTCTTTATCCTCTTCCTTCCATCACAGTATTTTTGCCTTCAAATATGCCCATAGTGATAAGCACTTCATGAAGGTACTGAGGCTAAACATGGTGGTAATACTGCATTCGCTCAACTTTCTGAAGGTTCACCAAGAATAAGAATAATGTTATTTTTATATTTCCTGGGTCCTACATAGCCTGTATTTGAGTGGTTCCTAAATTTTCTGAAACAAAATCTACCTGTAATGTATTAAAACATTACTTGTGTAGGGACTCAATCACCTGAGATTCTTATTCAACAGGCCTAGGACAGAACATTTTAAAAACCGCATATCTATTAAGTGCCCAAAAGTGACTTGATATAAGAAAATTGTGGGCTACATTTTTGGAGATATTGCAAACTACACAAACTTTTATCATTTTATTCCATACACTAAAAAAGCAGATGATAAAAAGAAGGAAAATATCTCTAAAAGATGTCATGCTCTTCCTAACTATATGGGTTCTTCTTTCATTTGCCATAACTCCTTAATTTTCCACAATCAGACATTATTAACTTTTTTCTAATATCTGAGGTAACAAGATTTGCATAGAACGTGCTTTGTTTCTCTGGCAGCTTGGTACAAACACTGATGCTGAGGGTTCTTTATTTAAAGTTTCCCATCTCAGGCTCCCAAGTCTCCGACTCAAAACAGAATCATCGCATGACATTTGAATAATTTTCAGCATCAAATTAAATTTGTTTTATTGCTGTTGTAATTCTGCTTCTGGTACTGGTATGATTACAGAATATCACACAGTTTTAAAAAGTAAGTTTTGTAAATTCAAATGTCTCAATAGGAGTTTGTTCTTTAATAAATGTAACGTATTGTTGACTAAGGTACAAGCCACCTGCACAACAGTAGATATTCCATCTAGGAGTGAGAATGACTTCATGAAAGAACATTCAGAAATCAAAGTAAAGGTGATTTTCAAATGAGCTTGCAAATTGTACAGAACAGCTATTTGTTCTACTATGTATGAGAACAGGTAGAAAATGTTCATTTTTAATGTATACTAAATAATGGGGACATCAAAAATTTGTAGAGTATGGGCCTCACAGTCAAGTGGCTAACCACCATTGAAATCCCTGTCAAAAAAGCTTGAAAACGCCATCATGTGCATGTGTGTAGAGAACCAGAGGAGAAGGAATCGCAGTGACCATACTCCATTGAGGGTTCTTTCATCCTTTTCTCTCTCTCTGTCTTTGTCAGGTGAGCACACACCCCTGGCAATTAAAACTAAATAAATGTTTGTCAGAAAATGGAATTAAAGTAAAATTTTTTGGTGCAGAAATTTTAAACACATGCAAAACTTTTATAATACATATTTTTTTATGAACTTTTGAAGACTCTCTTCCTGTATGTAGCATTTTTTGTTTTAAATTTTGCTCAAGAGTATGTGTGCTTGCTAGAGAGAGACAAGGAGAGGAAGTGAAAGTGAGAAAATATCCCGCGTAGGGGATGGTCATACTGCAATCCCTTTTCCTCCATTTCTCTGGGGATTTTTGGCATATATGAACCTGGGCTTCCTGGGTCCAGGACTCAAACCTGATAGTCAACCATGTGGGATCCAGCCTCCTTGATCACCATGCTGGCCCACGTGAGACATTTTAGTTACAAAAGTATGAATTTTATATGCCTAAATCAAATGCTGAGAGTTTAAAAGTGTAAAATTTTAGAAGACACAAGAACAAAGTAAATGTATTTGTTTTAGATCATTGCTTGTTATGGATTATTACTAACCAGGTAAAATTTTAAGTTTCTGCAGATGTGTAATTATTATTCACATACAATACATATAATCATGTAATTCACGTACAATAATTTTGTTAGATGTGACTTAGAAATTTCCAATATCAGTTTTAGTTTGCCCTGTACTATAAGGAGTATGACTTTTTTCCTCAAATGACCAGTATCTCATGCATTACTCACAGGGCAATGTATTTGTTCAATTGTAAAATGAAGCTAACACTTGAATTTCTCTCAGTAACTAATTTATCCTCTACTATAACAGCAACATACTTGTGATTTACCGATGGCATGTTTTTTGATTCACAAGCTTGGTAACCTTAGGCAAGTTACTCAAAGATTCTTTGCCTCACTTGTCCCATATTGAAGTGATATGATTTGTAGGGTGTTGTAAGAAAAATAATGAGTTTGTTTATTCAAAGCAGTTAGGACACAGTTTGGCCTGTGGTAAACATCAGACAAGTGCAGCTGCTATTTTTAAGATCACTTGGAATAGGAAATTTTAGGTAATATATAGCTGCATAGGTAGTAAAAATATTCTCCCTGTTCCAGAGTATGGTAAATACTCCTAAAGGTTATTGCTTGACATTTCAGAAGTAAAATATGGTCTGATTTTTGCTTTCATTTTCCTGAAAGAAGATTTTTTTTATACTATATGGAGTTATCTGTCTCACAAGTAGCTCAGAGAAATTAATTCTAAATAACAAGACAGATAAATTATTTAACTCAAATGTCAATTTTTTCATCTTTTCTGTTATTTCTATTTATCTGACTATTTTCTTTGATTTCTAGATGCATCATGGGTACTTATTCTCACTCTTGTTCATATACATTAGATGGCAAAACCTAAAGTTTGAAATCTCGACAATAGATTCTTTGCCCCATATATGAGGGGACTATTTCTAAATATATTTTACATTACTCAAAAAAATTAAAATTAAAAATTATCAAGCACTAGATGAAATTCATATGCATGGCCTAATTACTAACTAAATTTTAGTGAGAAAAGCATAAATCAAGTTTGAAATTTATGGTTAAACTTAATAAAAAAAAACTTTTTTAAAAAAAAAATAACTACTTACGGAACCAACAGTTGGCATAATGGCTATGTCGATGGACTCCCATGTTGTCAACTACGGTTCAAGTTCCAGACCTGGAGGCTTAAACTCACGTTGGATTTGTGTGCATGAGTGTCCAAGATGCCAAAAGGAGAATGACGAGAAGGGATTGCAGTGTGGCCATTCCCTCAGATGGTGATTTCTCACTTTCTGTCTCTCTGTCTCTTTGTCTTTCTGGTGCGCACATGTGCCCTATAGCAAAAACCTCTCCAAAAAGAAAAGAAAAGAAAAGAACCACGTATGGGTCAGTAGGTGGCCTGGTGTTTAATGGAGCTGAATCCTATATGGTCAACCTCCCAGTTTAAGACCTGGACCCAGTAGCTTGAAAACACTCCAAGTGCATGTTCTTGTATGTGTCAAGTCCCAAAAGGATGAAGAAATGGAGAAGGGCTAGGGATGTGACTGTGCTCCATGGGGAGGGTGGTTTCTCCTTCTCCCTCTCTCTTTAGCTATATATAGTTGTCTCTTTTTGGTGAGACATGCAATCTCTGACAAATTAAAAAAATACATGTATAACAAGTTACTAACTAAAGTTTAAGGACTGGTATACTTCTGGCAAAAATAAAAACAAGAAAATCTATTGATATTTCTCCTATTGCTAGAAAGGAGGTATTAAACAGACTAAATATTTTAACTTAATGCTGAGCTATATTTGATTGGCTAAAAGAGAGTTGGCAAGAAATTCCAGTGGGTGATGTGGTGGTTAGGGTGTTGGAGTCCCACACAATCAGCTGCATTTCAGAGTCTGGACCTGGTGGCTTGAGAATCACATCGGGAGCATGTATGTGCATGTCCAAAATGCAGAGAGGAGAATGGAGGAAAAGGGATTGCAGCATGACCATCCTTCCTGGAGCAGGTGATTTCTCACTTTCCCCCTCTCTCTCTGTCTCTCTCTGGGGAGCACACATGCCTCCTAGCAAAAAAAAAAAAAAAAGTAAAGAAAAAAATACATACAGCAACAACTGAACAAACAAAACTTAATCCACTTGGATTTGAATGAAGTTCCTGTATAGTATCCATCTTGCCCACTGGAAAGATTTAAATGGGACAGAGAATCCAGTGAGAGTCAGAGTCCAAAACAAAAGTCATTGATGTGATGGAATAGCAAAAACCTAATGATAAGTAATTGTATCGAAGGTCATTCTGGATTTTTCTGATTTCACTTTCGTTTGCCCTATATTCTGCTTATATTTCTTTAAAGATAAGAAATAGGACATTGCCCCATGATTCTCTAAAAACCAAGAAGAAAAACAAAAAAAAAAAAGCATGACCAAAGAAAATTACACAAAAATAAAATACTGAAGAGAGAAAAAATTCTCAAGTTACAAATTACCTATCCATAAACATATAAAAGAAAAGTAAATAAATAAACAGAAGCAGATGTGTAAGTATGTGATCTTCACAGTCCCTGCCAGGTCCTAAACTGTGAGCAAGGGCATTCTGAGAAAAATGGTGTGGAGAAGAAAATAGAAGTAGTGGCAAGTTTAAAATTGATCAAAGGCCAGTACCAGAAAGAAAATAAAAAAGAACTTTAAGGGTGAAAATACTGAAAAAGGAAAAATATTGAACACGTACAGAGCATGAGTTTAAGCCACCGGGTCTGAGACTAGAACCATGGTCGACTACATGGGAGTCCAGCAACGTAGCCATTATGCCAACTGCTGGTCCCCAAGGAACAATTGTTTTGCTTTAAAAAGTGAAGACAATCTGAAAAAATGATCGGGACACTTTGACAGAGAGCAAGAGCTATCTATTTGAAGTCTCTTCCACTAGTTGAATCTGGAAGAGTTTGACCAAAGAAGAGTACAATGATAGTAACACCGTATAACATACAGAGTAAAATGAGAGGGTTTTTTTATTTTTTATATTTATTTATTTATTTATTTATTTATTTATTTAATTTTTTTTTTGCCATAGGGCACGTGCGCTCGCCAGACAGACAGAAACAGAGAGACAGAAAGCTAGAAATCACCCCCTAGAGGGGATGGCCACGCTGCGCGGTCCCTTCTCCTCCGTTCTCCTCTCGGGATCTTGGTCACGCACGCATAAGCACCCGGCGTGAGTTTTAAGCCACCAGTTCCGGGACATGAACCGCAGTCGACTATGTGGGAGTTCAGCGACATAGCCATTACACTAACTGCTGGTCCCACAGAGTAAAATAAAAATCAAAGGTTCAATGTTGATATTAAAATAAAATTAAAATCATGGGCAAATGTTTGAAAAATTTCCTGAGCAAAAATTATCAAAGACCTTCAAAATAACCTTAATCTTATTTAAGTTGCAAATATAAGCAGCATTTAGGTCAACTTGAACTGGGTCATTTCTGGTAAATGCTTATGTTAGATAGCCATCTAATGTATATTATGTAACTCCACAACTTTCTAGCAAGGTACCTAAAAAGTCAATTTTGGGGGCCAGCAGGTATTGTGGAGTGGTTAAGGAGGCTGGACTCCCACATGGCTAATTGCAGTGGAGTCCAGACCTGGCAGCTTGCTTTCTCACTGTCCTTCTCTCTTTCTGTTCTCTCTGGTCAACTTCAAAAAAATAAAGAAATAAAACAATGACAATGAATAAAATTAAATAAAATAATTGTTTCAAAAAAGGCAATCTTGTCATTGCAAACCAATCAAATAATTTCATTTGGCTTCTACATTTTCCCAATAAATACTCACCTCAGCTGTTTTGTCATTGGAAGACTAGACCTTCTTTGGTCTCATGTTTTCCAACTCAAGGGCTACTTTTACACAAACAAACGCTTTAAAATTTTATTCCACCTTATGCTTTTCTTTTAACCATGATATGAATAATGGATGAATAAATGGGGTAAATGAAGAGCCCTCACAATACGATTCTAAATAATAAATGTAGAAAGAATCATGAAATTAGAAAAATTACCATTTGTTTGCCATCAAAGTAATAATAGTTTCAAAAAAGAGGTATCAAATGATGCTAAAACTTGTGGGCAAAAGAATGATGAGAAACAGAATATTTTGTAACTACGACAGTATCTCATCATAAAATGCTTATTACTTATGAAGGAAAAAATAGTAAATTTATAGCAGAGAAAAATGCAGAAACAACCTTAACCACAGGTTGGAAACAAACATCATCAGTGATGGGAAAAATCAAAACATGCTGCCTCCAGATAGGATCTACTCAGAATGTACTGTCATATCTGCTGTCTTCCTGGAAAAAAAATGCATAACCTACATCTAATAGTTAGGAACCCATAGTCAAACTCAAAATAAAAAAAACATTCTACAAGATAAATGGGCTAAACTTGTCAATAATGAAACATAATGTGAAGTCTGACAGAAATGAAAACTAAAGATAGCATCATCCTCTATGGAACCTGAAACGGGAAAGGATACTGACACCACCGGCAACATCTGAAGATGGAGTTTAGATTAGATAATCTTGCTGTACCAGTGTCATTTCAAAAATAATTTTTATTTGCTTTTTTTCTTTCAGAGAGCTTTTTTTGCTATAGGGTGCATGCACTCACCAGAAAGACAGAGAAAGACAGAAAGCGAAAAATCAGCCTCCAGGGGAGGATGGTCCTAGGATCTTGGGCACATGCACACATGCATCCAGTGTGAGTTTGAAGTCACCAGATCCAAGACTTGAACTATGGTCGACCATGTGGGAGTCCAGCGATGTAACTAACTTCTACACCATCTTCTGGTCCCTTTATTTGCCCTTTTTGGTTTTTTTTTTTTTTGAGAGATTTTTGCTATAGGGCACCCACATTTCCCAGAAAGAGAGACAAAAAGTGAGAAATCACCCCCCAGGGGGTATGACCACACTGTAATCTCTTCTCCATTCTCTTCTCAGGATCTTAGGCATGCATGAACACGTAACTGGTGTGAGTTTAAGGCACTGTGTCCAGGACTCGCACTGCAATCAGCTACATGGGAGTCCAACAACGTACGCATTATGCCATCTTCTGGTCCCTCCTTTATTTGCCTTTAATCAGTATTCTGGCTATATGTCTTATTTTTAGACATATACCAAGCTTAAAATTTAGTACTGAATATTCAGTACTAAAGGCGTATTTAGATGTAAAGCCAACAGCTTACTTTCACAAATGTAAAAAATACAAAGCACTCATTGTCTTAGTCATTTTGTTGTTGTTGTTGTACAGAATACCATAGACAGTAATTTATAAGATACAGAAATCTATTTCTCAAAGGTCTGGAGGTAGAGAAGTCCAAGTTCAAGTCATCTGCAAGTTTGGTGTCTGATAAGGCCTGGTCTCCAGTTCTTTTTTTTTCTTTTTAAAGAATTATTTTATTTAACTTTACTTATTTATTTACTTACTTTAATTTGACCAGAGAGCAACAGAGCAAGAGAGAGAGAACATGAGAAAGCAAACCACCAGGTCCAGGACTTGAACCATGGTCAGCCATGTGGAAGTACAGTGCGTTTAATCACCATGCCACCTGTCTGCCCCCAGGCCTGGTCTCCACTTCTAAGGTGGTGCTTTGAGTGCTGTATCCTCCAAAGGGAAGGAACCTGTGTCATCAGATGACAGAAGAGTGGAAGAGCCGTGACAGGGAGAGCCCACTTGCTTATTAAGGCTTTAAGTTCATCCAGGAGCGGGGAGCCTTCATCGCTTAATTACCTGTTAGAGCCTCACATCTTCATACCATGGCGATGGAATTTCACTATGAGTTTTGGAGACACAAAAATTTCACATAAACAGGCAGAAAGATAGACAGATGAGAGAGAGGTAGGTATAGACAGATACGTAGATAGGTATATAGATATATTGAAAGAAATGATGAAAATGTCTGAAAAATTTTAACATTAAGTACTTGTAGGAAAATACATGAGAAATTGTGTATTATTTTTGTGCTACTTTATGCTTTTTACAATACCAGTATGAAAAAATATAAAATATATGAAGGGGCTTCAAACAACTCTGTGGAAATGTGGAATGATGTAGGTTTTCAAAGCCTCTGTGTGTGTGTGTGTGTGTGTGTGTGTGTGTGTGTGTGTGTAGACATAGATACATATAAAAGCTTCAAACTACAAACTCTAGCTAAGTTTAACCTTAAACTGGAAGCATGTAAGTTCCGATAATGAAAGGTGACAATGTGGCAGTTGTAAACCACAGTCTCCTCTTTGGTGACCTTTACTGTCACTAAATGATATGAAGTTTTATGATCCCATTGAATAATAGACAATTACATTAGGTTGCTGGAAAAGTCAGGATTATTTTTCTATGCAAAAATGCTTGTGACTTTTCCAACAACCTACTAATTGTTTCAAAAAATTGGCCAGGCTAATAGGATAAGCTAGAGCTACTTTGAAATTTGTCATAACTATAAATACACACTCCCTAGCCTGGAATGAGGGAAAATAATATTTTTCGTGTTGAGTTAGTTTGGAGACAAATCTTAAGAAATTGAGACCAGAAAGGCAGAAGAGAGGAGAGGGGTAAAGAGGAAGTGGCTTTCGGTCCAGGGAAGGGAGGCAACATCTTCACAGCTTACGGACATCACAGGCAAACAATGCCTGCGTTTACTGGGCTGCTGTGGCACGCTGACAGTGCTTGTAATTGAGGATGATTATGGTTAATGACTCCAGTAATGTGCACTTTCAAACCAGCAGGACAATGTAATTTGTATCAAACCTATTCAGTATCTCTTCAGGCATTTTGCCTGGTTTCATCTTAGCCCAGCACAGGCTGCAGAGGGAGTCTTTGGAAGCTTCACAGCTGGCTCAAATTGCAAATTCCATGGCCTCCCCAAGTCCTTAACCCCTCCAGTATATTTAAAGTAAATAAAGCTGTTTGAGTCTTCATATCAGTTGGATGGCTCAGGGCCTGTCATAGTTTAACGTGACAGGACCAAGATCTTCAGTCCTCAAATCACTAGGGTTTAGTGTGCTGAAAGAAAGAAACACATCTGTCTGTGAAATTTACTGATGAGGTGTTAGCCAACAACAGCCACACTTCTGGGTAAGAGGAAGCTGTTTTCTATTTCTATATACTGTGAAGCATAACATTCTGTAAGGTTTCTTCCAAAGACAAAATAAGTAGTTAATACAAAAATATGACCAATTTCTCCAACTACCAGGAGGAAATCCCTTGTAAACAAAATTGCTAGGAGAATCAATTCAGGAATGGATTCTATTTAGAAGCTAGGCCATTTTTCTAAACCTGGTACCAGATAAATCTTTCAGATGAAAACTTTTAAAAAAGAAATGAAAAACTATAGAATTGAGAAGCATAAAAAATGTCATTCCTTTCTATCCTTTTTTTTTTTTTCCTTTTTCTTTCTTTGTCCTTTTCTTATTATTATTGGCTCAGTGCCTTTCTAAGGAGTGGTGAGGGGAAGTTTCTATACATTTGTACCTACAATTTCCAGACTCTTCATAAATACTGAAGCTTAACAGAATTGTGTACATAAATGAGATTAGGAAAAAAAAAGAATACATGAGGGACTTAAGGCTCTATATAATTATAATTCTGAGGGAAAAAATAGAGCTATTGTGTTCCTCTCCTGGTTTTGTAAGTAATTTTTTTGTATTGTTTTGTGTTTTCTATACAAGTGAAAGTAAATTGATGAATTTCTTCCATTTTGGAAGCAACATTTCAGTCTGAACAGGAGTTTCTGTCAGTGATAATAAGAGGACGAGGCTGGAAAGTGAGGTTATACATGATCCAGACATACCTTTGTTTCTCCTAAGCCAAAGGCACAGAGGATGGTTACTACGTGAAAGGAGCAATAATATTTGGACAGTGAATAAAGAGAGAGAAGCATCGGGGAATGTGAATAACTCAGTTGATCCTGCTACCATAATATTTTCACACATCTTTTAAAATTTTTTTTTTTAATGCTCATAAATCAAATTTGGGTACTCTCTTATGACGTTTGAAGTTGATGACATATATCTCATAGCGCTTTGTGTGTTCGGTTGTTCCATCCCTGTAACAAATGACCTTGAATGTGAAAGTGCAGTTGTTTAATTGTAAATGGCTGAAGCTAATTGAGTGTAAATGACCACATGCTGTTTGGTGTGGAAATACTGTCATTGCTTGCGGGAAAACTAATAAAAAAAAAGGTAATTTGGTATAGAAACTCACTGGTAAGTCTCAGGATTTGACAATTCTACCAATTAAAAAAATCCTCTTATGCTACCAGATAAAAAGTATTAATATGGTGGCTTTGGTTTTCCTCTATCACATTTAAAAAAAATAGTTTCAGGGACTAGAAGATGATGTAATGGTAATGTCACTGGACTCCCACATAATCAATCACGGTTCGCATTCCAGACCCAGGAGCTTAAAACTCATGCCAGGCATATGTGCATGTACACCCAAAATCCCAAGAAGAGCATGGAGGAAAAGGGAATGTGGTGCGGCCATCCTCCTGGGGGCGGAGGGGGTGATTTCTTGCTTTCTGTCTCTCTATTTCTGTCTCTTTGGCAATTACATAAACAAAAATCTCTTTTAAAAAATAGTTTTAAAAGTGCAATTTCAAGAGGTAAAATACTATTATATGTTTTAAATAACTATATAATTGTTGGACTGATAGTACTATAGCTTTTCTATATGAGTTGTACGAGAAATTCTTTCAAACACTAAAGATATTGGAAGTATGAATCTCATGGTTCTTCTAAAAATTCCCTAATCTTTCTGAAGCTTTTGATGTCCATTCCATCTTTCTTTATCTTTATAGATTTTGGTGGCCAATGCTCTGGATTAGCTCAGAGTCTAGAATGCTGAAGACTACATATCTCAGACTCTCTTGCAGCTAGGTGCTCTGCATATGTCTAGGAATTTCCTAGCAGGCATACCATGTTGGAAGGGGAAGGGCCTTTCATAAATATGGTCTTAGAGGCATTGTGTTTCCCTTCCGTTTAGCAGCTGTGATACATATTTTGGCTTTGTGGATGTTGACAAGCAAGCACAGCAGTAGAACTCTGCTAAAACAGTCCTGTGATGTCAGAAAAGTCAGAAAAGTCATGACATATTTTTCTGTTTATCTGTGCAAAAATGCATCATGACTTTTCTGACAGTTCAATAGTTAGATGTTTTTCTGGCTCCCTTGCTTCCGGGTGTCTAGTGTAAGTGGAATGTCCTATAATAAACCTATTTCTACTTAATCTAGCTGTACTCTGTGGCCTGAATCTAAAAACCAGATTAATAAAATGTAAAATTTAAAAAAAAAAACTGTTTAATTCCATGTGCTTGAATTATTATTTTCTTCAATTTTATTAAAAAGAGTTGCCATAAGAAAGCTATGTGTGGATTTCAAAATTTTGCACCAAAATATTTTCTGCACTATACTTTAACTCCATTTTCCCAGAAATTTTTAAAAAGTTTATTTATTTATTTCTGCTATGAGTGAGAAAAAATGACTTGGAGACAGAGACAGCGCGACCATACCCCCAGCAGAGTCTCTACCTGGGATCTACCTCTAGCCTTAGCTAGCCCCTGATTATGGGCACACATGTGCCTAGCATGATCTGGGAGGTCACTGGACCTGAACCTTCCTGCGTGGGTCAGCCTCACAGAATGTCGTATCTTCCCATGGTTCCACTCTTTGTTCCCACCATGAACTTTTTGAAGTGCCTTTGCATTTTATAGTTAAGTAGCATCAATGCCCCCCTCCCTCTCGGTGCTGGAAGGAAGTGGATCTTCTTAGTTTTACAATTTTTTGTTTTACCTTTTTTTCTTTTTATGAACCTTATCTATGACTACCTTGATAAATGATGCAGCTGTTATTTCAAATGTCTCTGATCATAAGAACATTTGTGTCGGCAAGTTTTCATATATGATCAATTGGAGTGAGATATTTTTGCAAATATATGATGAATCATAGTCGTGATTCTGTCTCATCAAATTATCTGCTCTTCTGAGGACTAGTCAGTTTGTGAAACATTCAAATCAAAGTCATGTGCACTTTCATCACAGCTAATTAGGAGCTAGACTGTAGAATTACCCTTCATTTCAATACATCTGTTTTGACCATGTTAATGTGAACTCCCTTAGGCCTGCGTAGTTCTGCCTTCTCTTCTTGAGAAAGGACAGTAAAGCATCTGCCTTCCTGTTTTGATTCTTCCTGGACTATTCTCTGTACATACCCAATTCCAATATTTCTTAAATTTATCTTTTCTCAACTATCTCCTAATGGCTGTCTCTTTCCTTAAAGATTTATTTTAAATACCATCATATATTTACAGTTCTTTTCTCTGAATTTTACAGAATTGTATAAAGCTGCTAATTTTACACAACTTTATTGCACTGTGTCCAGCAAAAACTGACCAAAACTAGAAAGATATATTATACTAGAAAGATACATTGCCTAAAAATGTTCTGACTATCCAATGTTCAAAATCAGTCAGTATGTACCACTATTTCATATTTTGCCGAAACAGAGATAAAACATCTGCTTTTTAATTATTTTTGATTACTAATCTGATAAAAAGTCATCATGAGATTACAGATAATGTAGCCATTTTCTCTAGATTATGTTGGCCATTTTTAAATCATCTTAAATTATTATTAGAAATAAAGACACTTAGGTTTTGATAATCTTCAGAATCAAAAGACTTTGTAATAGGTCAGAGGAAAGGCAGACACCCTTGGTCTTTTCATGATATATGGGCCCTTGAAATAAGGGAATTGAAATGTTAACTACATTAATAACACCCTAAGCATGGACTTTCTGATGTATGGGACTGAAGAGACCAAGACACATTTATCATACTTCTAAGTATATACTGATGCGAGATGAAAGGTCAGACTAGCTAGATGAAACATACTTCCAAAACATTTAGAACTGGTACTATTTTTCTCTTGCATTTATAGTATGCCATGTTTTATATGTTGTGGTAACCCACAATTATGGTAAATGAAATATCAGACTCTGTAGTAAAACTTACTTGGACATTTCTAATCTGCTATCAGGAAGACAACAGAAACATCATTATTTTTTCTTCCCCAGATGTTTTACTCTAGAGAAATGAGAAAGAAGGTTTTAAGTATCCAGTAAGTTCTTGGAGACTTGCTTGCTATTCCTTTTACAGATAGCCATCTGTTGAAAAAACTCTAATGAAATATACAATAAGACTAAATTACAATAATATTTTTTTCTTGGAAAATTATTCTTTTTTGCTAATGCCAGTTGGTAACCTTTTATTGCCTGATGCCTTGAACAGGGCATTCTGCAAAAAAGGTACTTTTTAATTGACACTTTGAATCTCACACTCATATAATGTTGGAATGTCTAGGGATGAATAGAAAGCTTTCCTGTTAAAAAATAAGTTCCTTTGTGGAAAACAGTTTGACTTGGCCTAGATTTATTTTATCCATGTCATGTGTGTATATTATAAATATATGCCTCTTCTCAGTTATGTATTCATGTCAAATGCATTTAGTGAATTTCTTTTTTAAAGAAAGACAATAGGTTTTCCCCTTTCGAACCAATTCAGATTCCAGAATGTATTTTAAACTGAAAGAGCCCTGTTGGTGGCAATTTTTTCAATATTAAGGCATTTTGTCAACATTGGAATGTAAGATGATTTAGACACTGAGTTAAAAAAAACAGATTTTTTTTTTCGAGAACAGATTTTTTTAGTTCAGCACATGGAAAAGGTAGAAAACTTTTTTAAATCTGTTTTAAAGAAATGATATATAGAAATTTTAAAACACTTTGAACATAAATTTTATGGATAACAGTAAGTAAATCAGAAACATATGAACTGTGTTTTCCTTCATACAAAAAGGCTGAGAACCTGGTGTCTGAAATTGTTCATGCAACTTTTGCTGCTGCTTCTTCATTATATTTAATTTATTTATTTATTTTTTGTGATTTCAGGACTGATGTAAATAAAGTGGAAAAACTGGAATGCTGAAATAATTACAGGTTCTCTAGAAAAACAGAACCAATATATACATGTGCGTATGTGTATGAATGTTTATGTGTTTATCCAAATAGTTCATAGAAATGCACATCTTGAAAGTGCTATCCACGGATTTCAAAATTTTTGCACCAAAATAGACTCATACTTGTGTTTCATTTTCCACAGTTTTGTAAATATCCTCATACATATATATCTGTGTATTTGTATGTGTATGCATATGCATATAATCACACACACACACAGAAAGAAAGAGGAAAGATGTTAAAGGATTGGCTCATTTGATTGTGAGGACTGGCCAGCCCTCATCTTCAGAGTATACTGGCAGAGTGTAGACAAAGAGAAGAGCTGATGGCTATAGTTTGTGCTCAAAGGCAGCCGGGCAGCACAATTCTTTCTCAATCAACCTCAAACTTTTTCTCTTAAGGCCTTTAATTGATACACATTGTAGATACTAATTTTCTTTACTCAAAGTCTACTGATTTAGTCTCACTGGCAGTGGCTTCTACACAACAGCTGAGGCTTCATGAGAGGCCCCAGTTCAGTTCCTGTCTCAACTTCAACAGTCTGGGCACTGTTACGTGGGCCCTCCTATTTGGGAGACTGGGGCAGGAGAATTATAATCAGACGCTGTCAAAAAACACATAGAGGGGGACCAGCAGTTAGCGTAATGGCTATGTAGCTGGACTCCCATGTAGTCGACCGCGGTTTGCGTCCCAGACCCGTGGCTTAAAACACGCCAGGCGCGTGTGCGTGTGTGCCCAAGATCTTGAGAGAAGAATGGAGGAGAAGGGATTGTGGTGTGGCCATCCCCCCTGGGGGGTGATTTCTCGCTCTCTGTCTCTCTGTCTCTTGTCTGTCTGGCGAGCACACATGCCTATAGCAAAGACCTCTACAAAAAAAAAAAAAAAAATTCAATCTACCTTGCCATGGGCATTACGGAAGCCAATCAGCTAGCTCATCCACCTTGTT